>NC_053414.1:7002016-7094516 GCF_016859285.1 Xiphias gladius | reverse complement strand
AGTCTTTTTTACCGATCAATCTTTACCTCGCTAAATGTGTCAAATTGTCAAAGGGAATACACAAAACAGTCCTCTCAGAAGTTGCAGCAGTCAAAACGTTAATTACAGAATTTGATAAAAACCTTTTAAAAAAAGATAGCAGCTGACCAGTACAGTGACCACAAAGTACCGCCACTGGTGTGACCGGAGGTGCCCTGCTCCAGTTTCCTTTACAGGAACGGTTACTTAATGAACAAAATGTCCGGATTACACGCTGCCCGTGTCACGTGTAAGTCGTCGCCATCCAAAAATAGGATGTGGGACGTTTTAATTAGCTGCTCAACGGGAAAATGCAACACCGGAGCAGCGGCGCTGGCAAGTAGTTGTCATAGAAATTCTGCTTTGTCACGGACTACTTAGAGAAAGGTCAGGGAACGTGTTTAGTAAAAATGTGTGAGGTGTTGAGCTAGAGTGAGAGAGAGAGCGAGACGTGGTGGAAGCTGATGGGGTGGGGGAGTGAGAATCAACGCTGAACGAGGAGGATGCACTCGTCCTGCCCCTTCCTTTCCAGAGAGATCCTAAGAATCGTAACTGAAAAGACTGACAATCTGTTTATTCTTATGCACTGCAAACACTATTTTGTTGTTCTCTATTGGAAACTTTGCGTCCACCCTAGTAGTTTTTTGGCGTTTTCTCTTCCGGGGTGGCTGAGGTCAATGCAACAGCTACAACTTGTGAAAAGTTGACTGAGTGCCTTTGATTTAGTCGGTAGACAGAGTGGCGGTGGGTGGAGAACGTGACAGGTCCATCTGGCAGACTGGTGCTTCAAGGTGAACGTTTCGCACGCACCAGAGTAGAGAGACCTCAACAGTTTCAGGGTTCCCAGAGAAAATGCCAAATACTTTGATCAGAAGCAGACTCCAGAAAGGAGCAGGTTCCAGGCGTTAATGCAGATAAAGGTTTTACTTGACTGTTCACCCGTGCTGCCTCTAAAGAGGAAGTCCACTGATTTGACAGTTGAATCATGTCCTTTGGTGGCTCGGGAGGAGCTCCGTCAGGTCCTGAGGAGATTACTCAAATGACTTTACTTGACTAGAGTGACACTGAGACAAACCACAAATTTACAGCATCGGGACCGAGGCGATGCACTCAGGATTGTACTGTAACGCAAATGATACGTTCTGGCCTGATAAGACGGGGGCTTTTTCACGGAAAACTGTTGCCTCTTTTCTGCAGCAGATGTGTGCGTGCGCTGGATGCGTTATGAAGTCGTCTCTGCATGTGTTTCTGCAGACTACACACTCAGACAACTGGGGTGTAGTAGAAAGGCTGTTTGGTTGCGTTGAGTGCTTTTAACATCAGCGGCATATTACGAACAGGCTAATTAGCCAGGAAAACTTGTCTCTGGATGCACCGCCATGCTGCTTTCTACTGTAGCTCTCTTTTAAAATCATCCACTCATCATATCGTCGGGGCTTTATCGCTGCATCCCGCGGGACCTGAACCATTCCTCTCCCTCTCTCTCATCCGATTCCATCCTTCTCTTCTCTCGCTTTCTCTTCAGGGCACAGCGAACAATCAGACGGGTATTTTCCCAGAATCCTTTGTGAAGATCATAAAGCCCCTCCCAGAGGGTGAGTCGGAAGGCGACGGCGGGGACCACACCTACAGCTGTCTGCGCTGCCTCATGCTCACCCCCACTGGAGTTGACACCAGGTCTGCTTAGGAGGGTGACTGCGTGTGTCTGTGCATGTTTGTGTGTGTGTGTGTGTGTGTGTGTGTGTGTGTGTGTGTGTGAGTGTTGGTGTGTGTGTGAAAGTAATTATTTATTGGATTTTAATGACTTAACTGGTTGAGAAAAAAAAATAGACACCGAAAAAGGCCTTTAAGTTGAGTGTTACAGACGAAGCAAGGATTTCATGCTAAGGTTTTGGATCACCACATACTTCCAGTGACGCCGCTTGAACCTTCCACTGTGTCGACGTCATAAGCAGCGGGACAGGTTGCGGGGGAAAATTAAGTTAGGTTAAGTGGTAACTCGGGCTTGCGACAGATGAACAGCCTCTCTTTAAGTAAATGTACACCAGACTTCAGGATGGAAATGATGGACTGTAGTTTTGTCCAAACCAGCGCTATAAGGCCTTTTAAAGGTTTAGGCTGTAACTTGTAGAAATATGTAATAGTTTGCGTGCTTTTTTGATTTCCCTCAAGTTAAAAAAAACTCAAAAGTGTATCAGTCCACCTCAGCTCAACTGTTGAAATATGATTTTGTGAACGCTGTGTACAAAGCAGTTCTACTCTGTTGAGGAAATTTTAAATTTTAATTTAGTCCATTCAAGGTGTTTTTTTTTTTTTTTTTTGGTAAGTGATGAAATCAAACTGTAATCCTTTTATCGAGTGCATTAGTTAAATCTCTTGCTCCATATCTGTTATTTATACCTTAAGGGGTGAGTCTTCCAGCTGTGCATCGATCTTTAAAAAGACTGCCAGTCCTCCGAATAGCAGCGCAGTTTCAGTTTCAGTAAATGTGCGTGAACTAGAGGATTGTGTGTTCCTTTTCACAGAGACGTGTGTGTACAAGAGGACCTCACCATCCAGCCAACATACAAGGACTTACTGTCTCGTATGAGGTAGGACTGTTCTTGTGAAATAAATCTTACCTCAGAGTAGACAAGACTGTTTTTCTTACTGCTCCTCACTTATTTTGTGCCGCTCAGGCTGAAACAAAGGATTTGATGGACATGAAAAAGTGTGTGTTTCATGTCCCCTTTTTTATCGCCTTTACACCCATGCGGAAAACAGCGATTGAGAGAAATGTGAGAATCGTTTTTTTGGGTGTTAAAAGTCAACGGTTGTTCATTTGTGGAGGGGGAAATTATTGTATGCAACCTCACACCTGTGAGTGAGTTACCACACCTTCCAACAAATGTGATAATGGAATACCAATTGGACATATTTGATGAAAGGTTGGAGGGAAGTCAGTGGGGCATGTGGCAATTATACTGTTTTTGCATGTAAGCCATCATATTTTTACATCCTAATCACACTAACAATCTTATATGAGCCTTAGTTTCCTACTTCTGGTGCTGACTGATAACCTTTAACCTCCGCTTTGTAAAGCATTTGTAAAGTATTGGCCCCTTTTTTATCAAAGCCAAACAAATTAGATTTCAAAAGATGGCAATTAAAATCACCGATCTAATCTTTTTGTCCTCAAAGTCCACGCACAGCCGAACGAATTTTCACATCCAGTGTTTCTTCCTGAGATGTTCTGGCGACCTTTGCACCTTTGTGCATTTCGCTCCGTCGGCACTTTGCGTGTGCGGTTGCGGTGAAATTCCAGCAGAGGCAAGGATGAGCGGAAGTCCATTAAGTCACCGGTCTGCCCCGAGGGGCAGCGTAGTTAGCCGCTGTGCACTGCAAACCTGCAGATTGTCGAATGCCAATCCTCACTGCTCGTCAAATTGGTTCCCGTGGGACCTCCGACTCCCCCTCACCTCCCCTCCCACTGCACCACCATCAGCGGATGCATATGGTCATTACACTATCATATCTCTTCTCTCTGTTTTTTTTCTCTTTCACTCTCCCTCTGCCTCTATCTCTCATTATCCGGTAATTTAGATAGGTGAGCGCTATGATGATTAGCCCTCCCCATTCATAATCAGTTCATTTCCGCCGCTTATCTGCTCATTATTGTTTTTCTGTGTTCGGGCCTATTGTGCCCTGGAGTAGGATTGATGAGACCCCGCTCCTGAGTTTTAATATGGCTTAGCACTGATAAAGTGAGAGGGGGGAAAAATGAAGCGATCCGGGGGAGGAGAGGGTGGTGGTGGTGGAGGTACGAGGAGACGGTAAGCAGGGGAAGAGAAGCGAGAGAATGGCGTTGTATAAAACAAGAGAGAGGAAGAAGAAAGGAATCAGTGAGAAAAGAGTGTAGCAACTGCAAATGTTGCCAAACCACCTGCACTAGTTAATGTAGTAAATAAAAAATACAATAACTTGTTTCAACTATGAATTAGTCTGTAATGGAACAAAGCTAATTCATTTACTAAATCACATCACATTAACCTGTGATTATTGGTTTCCAGTCATTACCATGAACACATCTGATCACATTTGAGCACATTTAAAAACACTGTCGCATTCCGACATTTCATCGCACCACCCATCAGTGTTGTTTCCGCTGAGAAAAGCAGAGAGAGAGGGAGAGACTCCAACGAGGCCGCTGGTCGTAATTCTGTCATCAGCTCGGACATGTTTTCTGACACACCGCATAACACTGCTCTTATATTTGAGTGTGCATGTTCTATAAATATATATATTGTTATCAAATGTCCATTATACAGTAGTGTGTAGTAATTTCACTGCTACTAGAACGTGTGTGTGGAAGCGCATGTGGACGGGCATGTCTCCTATAATAAATGCCGCTTGTCCTTTCATGGCTTGTGGCAGGAAGTGACTGAATATTTCTGTGCTTGTCCTTCATCAGATGTAATACTTCATCACGTTGTGCCTCCGGGAAGCCAATAGAGAACCTCACAAAACTGGGACTGTGTCTCTATCTTTGTTTTTTTCTTTGTCTCCCTCACTAATTCCCGGACGCCAACGTTACGGCCGGTTCGTTTCTACTGTCTGTTTTCGTGCGGCGAATACAGCGAAGGTTGGCCTGGCTGTCAAACTTCCTACCTCCACCGTCTTGGTGGTAATTCTCACAGCAACATTTTAATCAAACAGTAATGTATCAAGAGAAGCTACGTGGGGGCCAGTTGTTTCCTTCACTGGAAAAATATGGTGCTGGACTTTCTTCTAATGTGGGTTTCAACATTAGAAGCGCAACAACCATTTAATATGAAAGAAACATAAAAAAGTAAGTTTATTCTCATAGAACAGTCTGAATAAGACCCCATACGACAATAATAAAAATAATAATAATAATACTAATAATAATAAAAAATACAAATTGTGTCAAAAGAAAGACAAAATTCGTTTTTTATCTTTCATTGTCCTCAGAGAAGTGAATAAGCTTCTGAATCATTGCTATTGTACATGAAGCGATTTTGCTGCAGTTGCCATAAACAACTGATATTGCAGCTGTAACATGTGCGAGCCTCCATCTCAGTCGAGCGCGATTAGCGCTGATGTTTTTTCCAAATACAGACGTTGCTGCTGCTTGGCCCCTTCTGTCTTTATCACTGTTTGTTGCTATTGATTATTTATTTGTTAAGATATTTTAAACATGTTGAAAGCCACATTTCGATTTGTCTCTCATGCTTTTCTATAACAACAAGCTCAAAAGCTTGTAAATGGAAATGTAAATTATTATTTATTGAAGTTGTACTTGTACACAAAACAGCTTTAACCTCTTTTTATTTCCTTTTTGGACATGTTTTACATTAAACATTTTGGAAATTCTTCGGTCCTGGTACGACTGTTTAGGTTTAAATCTGAGTCCGGCTGCTGCGATGTCATACACTCAAATGAATGAGAATAAAAAGGGAAACATGTCTGCGGTTTAGACTACCTGAAAACACCCAGAGTCTTAAGTCCCTGTCTCCTCTCTCAGAAACGTCTTCGAGAAGGACAACATTGCCCTGAACTATCGTGACCCCGAAGGCGACCTCATCCGCATCCTCGACGACGAGGACATCCAGCTGATGATCAAGGAGAGCAGAGGTCAGCAGGGCAAAGTCAAGAGACCTGTCAATCAGTTTCCGTGGGAGCTGCATGTGACCTTGGCCTCTGACCTTTCTGTTTACAACACCGAGGCCTGAGAGAGAAGTACAGAGTTGATTTTAAGGGAAGTAGAGAAGATATTTAGTATGCTTTTATGAAAACGACGAACTTGACCATGTGAATTATGTTGGCGATATTGCCTGTGTGTGGTTTGTCTTTCCCTGTCATTCGCAGCTCCATTCGTGCCAACGGGTTCACCGCTGTGTCAGTTAGTGGCCGATACATTTCACTTAGTAATAAAATACTTTAATAACATCGTTACATTTTGCATGCTTTCGTTATGTCGTTGTTGGGAGTTGTTGCTATCAGTTGCTGTACACGCAGAGCAGCACACAGCCTGGTAGATGCAATGTTAGTCTGGGAGCCTCAGCTCAGGGTAAAGAAAACAGCGGGAGTACAGAAAATTTCCTGTGTAAATTAAGAGGTGAGCTGACTCTTGAGGCTAAATTTCTCTCATTAATAAACCACTGTTTACATTGAGTGTGTGTGTGTGTGTGAGTGTGTGTGTATGTATTTGTTCACATGAACAAATCTTAGGCACATTCAGAGATTCTTTTACGCATGTACAGATCGAGTCTCACTCCTCTCCAAACCCAATTGCAAAGAATGTAGCTACAACAAGAGCTTCGTAATTTATCAAGCAAAACATATTTTCTGGTTCCAGTCTCTCGAATGTGAGGATTTGCAGCTTCCCTCTGTTATATATCGCTGAAACCTGAATCTCTGGACTCTGTTGGTCTCGCAAAAAAGCAATTTGAAGACGTCACTTTGAGATTCGGGGTTGGGATGGACATTTTTCACTATATCCTGACATGTCACTGCCCTAAATGGGGAAGACGGACAGGGATGAAGCTCTGGGAACAGCTGTGTACGGTAAGTGGACCTTTCATTGAGAATTTGTTGCAGCCCTATTTGCAATTGCACAGACTTTTCGCCAAAGAGCAAACCAAAGCTTCTCCACTTCAACTGCAGCAGCCACTGCAACACTGCAACATTATGACTAGAGCTCGAATTGACTGGCATGTTTTAAAACAATCTGTCAAATGGATTCTTGCCAGATCATTCTTTGCACCGTCTCAAGACTACCGGACCAAACTAGGAACAAAACTTGAACTTCCCAAAACAAAACAATCATCGAGTATCGATAAATGATTTCAACCAGCTAAGATTGGATCCTGCAAAGTCTTTTGTATTTGTTTTTATGTGTGTCTTTCAAAAAGCACAACAGTAGCCTCCTGGCTTCATCTCACTCACACCGTGCATTCACATTTTGTCCATGTGTCTGCATTTCATTCACATTCGCCTCAGGAAATTCAGATATTGCCTTTGCTGGCAGGACAATTTTTCCTCATCTTTAATGCAAAGTTATTCCCCTCGTATTCCTTTTAACCACCTCTCCCAGGCACTGTGGAAGTTTTGCATCTTTAAAAGTTGGTTATTGAACCAGAGGTGACTGATACTTACCCAAACTGTGGAAACACACTCATTCTATTGCATATTCAGGTGTGTGTTTTGCTCTTTTTGTAAGCATTACTGGAAAAATGACAAATGCATAAAGGGGAAAAAAAAAAAAAGAGAAATATGCTTGTCTATTCTGTGATGGATTGGATTTGACAGCAAATTTACATCTTTTATGCTTTTCTATACGGGGAAGAGATATTTTATTGTCAGTTTGGCGCGAAATCCAACTTCTTTTGGACCAGTGTCTGAAATAACAGTTTTTTTGTAAAAGCTAAAACACAGTTAATTCCCCATCCTAAAAGACAGATGATCACTTTTCAGGTGTTAATGGGTTTTTTGGTGATGATCTGATCCTGTGAAGCACAGCACACTGCCCTACATGGCACATCATTACAATTCACTGTCACAGAAATGTTATGTCGCTATGCTTTGTGCAAAAATTGAAAGATTGCACTGATGTTTTTGGGCTGGGGGCAGTAGAAAAAGAAAAAGTAAACCCTGATGTAAGCCACAGACGCCGCACACACAAATCCACTCATGTAAAGACACACACAAGTGATCACACATACAAACACTGAGATTTATCTGCGTTTAGATCACAGGGTAAATCACACCAGTACAGGGGGAATTATATGGATAAAGTGCCTTTGATAAACCTGTTTGTCTCTGTGATAACTTTATGTATATATTACTCTGTTTCCAATTACATCTATTGGCTTTTTCAATTTTGAAGAGCGGATGAGAATTCCAGTGATTGACAAGCGCAGTGACACTGGTTTGACATTGGCAGAAGTGGAGTGAAGTAAACACTGTGTGTTACTTTGCGGTGCCATGCCTCATGAGCACAATCACTTTTTATTGAATGCTTTCGGCTCTTGCAGCTCTGTGATTGCTTTCAGTCAGCGCCTTGTTTTCGTTTGCGATTAAAGGGAGAGCCCGCCGCCGCAGCCAGGCCCTTAACCTGCTGTGGCGTTTACCACTCACACTTAGCTGATGCTTTCATCCAGGGCAACTTAACACTGAGTGAGAAGGTGAGGGTTGCGTTCAAGGACACTGCTTACTGATGGACAATGTGGCAGATGAGGTGTTGGTCTGCGGTTTCTTTAGAGGCAGAAACCATGACCATGACGTTTTCCTTTAAATTAAAATAGCATTATTATATTGGTCTTTGGGGGGGGGGGGGTTGTTGTGTCATACTGTAAAAGCCACAGTGATCGCAAATGTTGTTCATCCTCTGCTACTAAGAGATATTGGTTTGACTGATTGCACCTGTCTGTGATGACAATGCCAATACCCTCATGATAAGTAAATAACATATTCAAATTGTTTTACCTCGTGTTAGTTGATGGCATTTTCAATCCCACTGTGTAAAGGCACAAAATCTCACTAAAGGATGCTGATATAATAATGTTGGTGTAACGTCCAGTGTCCAGTTATTGGAGTAGTTCAACATTTTGCGAAATGCAATTATTCGCCGTCTTGCCAAGAGTTACCGTAGA
This sequence comes from Xiphias gladius, assembly GCF_016859285.1. Lineage (NCBI taxonomy): Eukaryota > Metazoa > Chordata > Actinopteri > Istiophoriformes > Xiphiidae > Xiphias > Xiphias gladius. The sequence goes on along the minus strand of NC_053414.1, from coordinate 7,085,844 downwards.
TGAGAAGATACCACTCCAATGTCCATGCGATAAATATGAAGGTACAGCCAGTTAGCTTAGCTTTGCATAAGCACTGTAAACGGTTAGTCTGGCTCTGGTAACAAAAAGAGTGAATCTGGATGGTCAAACAGGCTAACAAGTGATACCAGGCTAACAAGTGATACCAGGCTAACAGGTGCTACCAGGCTAACAGGTGCTACCAGGCTAACGGGCCATAAGGTGATATCTCCACCGGTCTGCATAACAAAATTCGGAGCGATAAGATTGTAATGCCTTAGCAGTGTGTTGTGGCATGAAATTACACTAATGGGCTGAATGAAATGCTTAAATCAAAGTTTAAACTTTGAAAGTACACGATTGCTGGAGAACATTTTTTTCCTGTGTGTCTGTATTTCTCTGTCTGTCGATCTGACCCAGCCGGTCTGTTTAACATTATGTCACTTTCACGCTCTGTATCTCTCTGTCCGTCATCCTCAGCCTCTCTGCGTCTCATAACCCACTCCGTGAGAGAGGGCGGACTCTGTCTAAGTAGCATGTTCTCCAGTCAACCTTTGCCCAGAATTTAATTATCAACATTCGTCTTTGCTGCCACGATGGCCCGCTGTACATCTAATTAAGCTCATAATGAATGTCATTTGGCCCAAAGTCATGTCAGCCTGTGAACCAGCCATGTACCAGGAATATGCACTGAAATGTGGGGCACGTGCTGAAGTAGCACAGAGTTAGAAATGGAGGAATGAAATTTCCTTTTTTTACATTTTCAATTAGATTCTATATAGTTATATGTATGTCAGCCAATCTGAGCAGTTGATTAGTAAAGCAAAATCAGCAGGGTTTATTTAAGACATCGGCAGGGCTCTGTAAAGGGTCGAGACATGGAGACCGCAACATATCAGCTGGTCTGTTATTTGGACCTAGCATCTACAGGTCGACGTGGACCCCTGAAGATGACAAGCTGAAAGACGAATGATGTCTGCTGGTACTCAGGGTGTCTCACTGGTGCACTGAAGGATTTTCAGCCTGAGCACACGGCCGACAGTGTGGGATGGAGGAAACTCAGCTCCGAAATCTGAAACTCAGTGAGAAGGACTGCAGGGGTTGCGAGGACACAGTCAAGAGGTGGACCACCGGTGAAGGCAGATGGGATGCTAACCAGTGGAGATTAAAAAAAAGAGATATGGGGAAGAGGTAGCTAGTAGATAGTTATTTTAACAAGTTCTGTCCACAAAAATCACTCCCAAGATTTATCTCTTCTGAGGGAACATCCTCACCTAAAATACTCTCTCTCTTAAAAAACCAAAAAAAAACAAAAACCAAACCCTTCCTATTTCCTGGGCGCTTATGTTTTGTTGCATGCACCAGCAACCTTGAGGCACTTATGTCTGGTAGAATGTGAAACTGAGCGCTTGTGGCATTATACTCGATCGGCTTCTCCCCCCTTGATCCACCACGGCTTGGATTGTACGTCCTTCGTACTGTGCTTTGAACAAATGTGTCTGCCAAATAATTCAATATTTCAGCCAGATAAGAGGCTGATGGGCAACAGACAGTAGGAATAAAGAATACACCCAAATGCGGAGACACAAGGGGCGACACGCTAACATTTCCAAATTAGCACTAACACAAAGTACACTGATGGCTGACGGTAATGTCATTAGTTTAGCAAGCATTTGGTCATAATACAAAGAGTTGGACAAATTAAAATTTTGACCTGATGATGGCACTAGATGAAAAGTCAGAGGATCACCAAAGTTATTAGGATTCATCCTCTGGCCACCACGAATGTCTGCACAAAATTTCATAGTGATCCATGGTAAGGCTGCTGAGTTATTTCGGTCTGGACCAAAGCAGTGGACCGACAGACTGACTTTACCATCCATGGAGCCGTGCCGCTAGCTTGGCTAAAAATACCTTCATCCAGTTACCACAGTAACCGGCACTGTTTTTTTGTGATACCCTAAAGAGTCTGAAATCCTCTTCTCACCCTCCACGAGTGAGCTGGAGAGAAGGATCAGCTAGAAAACATCTCCGTGCTGCAGCTGTTTGGGGGAATGCAATCAGTGCAGACGGAGGGGTTCATGTCAGAGAGCGAAACGGTGCCTTGGATCAGCTGCTCACCCTCCCGGCTGACTGGTGAAACAGACAGATGTAAGGGACCCAGCCTCAATTTACCAACACGTGCTTTGTGGTTGGTGTTCATTTCCCCACACTTGTTCCTGTGTGCTTTCTCACTCCCTCCTGTTTACTCCATCTTCTTCACCTGACCTGACCTTCCTGTCATTTTCTCCTCTGTTCTCCCCCTCGTTACCTCTCTCATTTGGCAACTCCAGTATTTTAAATCTTCCCTTACTGGAATAACCGTTTTCCATTTGCAGAGGGTACCCACTCAGAATAGCACAAGGGGTAGTTAAATCGCGTCATGATAAGTTACTGCTCCTGCTGTGGCCGTTTTTCACCGCAGTTGTGTTGGGAGATTGCTTTTTCAAAATCACATTATTCCACGATCCAAATTGCTTTTGGAAGGGCTTTGCAGCGAGGAGGATATCCATTTAAAGTTTCCTGATAAGGTAAACTGTGCCATTAGTTTGAGTAATGTAGATTTGAAAATTGTTTTTTGGACCTTTTCATAGAACTTGGGCTAAACATTTGTTGGACGTGTACCTCTACAATAGTGTGCTTTCATGTGTGTATAGCTCTGTCCTAATGATTACTGCACAGCCGCTTATTGTAACCATGTCGTGGGTACTGCATTCACGCCGGGGAATTTATTTTTAGTCTTAAATGCCAAACGTGTTTACAGAATCGCTCTAGTTTGACTCGAGTATTGATGGATAATATTATGCCGCTGTGCAGGATAGTATCCGTATTGAGGATGATGGAATGATGGCTCAAGCAACAGCTATGAAAATAAATTGGAAGCGGTGATGAATCTAGAGGGAATTATTTTCATTTGCTATTTGTAAAGGTTTAAAATTTGATGTTGGCAGTATAATCTCAAGCTGTGTCCAAAATCACCTGCTCATTTACTCATTCCCTGCCCCATACATAATAGACACCCAGCGGTTTACTCTATAGTGAATGGTGAATTGAGATTTTCAGATGCAGACGCAATGTCCTCTGTCATTCTGGAGGAGCTTCCTGCAGTCTGAGGAAAATAAACCTGATGATGTTATCTCAGCTTGGGGCTTGGAGACTTTAAAATTTCAATTTAACACCCGAGTATGGGGTTTGAAAGATGTGGAGTGTCACGGCTCGGTAAAGAGGTAGGAATCAAAATCATCACTCAGAGACGTAGACCGTGGAATAAAACAGTTCACCTTTGCTTAAGAAAGTAAGAGGCAACACGAGCAAAGGGGAAATGGCGAAGGGCAGAGTCTGTAGGCAGGCAGGAGTTGGCAACGGGAGAGCGAAAGAACGGGTGAAGAGGTAAAAGGACTGAGCAAAGGGACAAAAAATTTCAGGCAGGAGCAGATAATCAGGCAGTGAAAAGGCTGAAATTCGGCAGAAGCTACAGACGGTCCGGCAGAGAGTGAGTGAAACTGGGCCGGTAGCTAACGGCAGCTGATTAGGGAATGAAGAATAGGCGAGCCGGCGGGTGTGGGGGATCAGGTGACCGGGAGCAGCCGGGGAGACCGTGCTGCAAGCAAACTAGGTTGGTCTGTCCAGTGTCTTTGCCTTCAGATGCGTCTGAATGGCCACACTCAAATACAGAGGAAAAGAAAGCCTGTCATTCTAGAGAGAGGGCTGAGACACGATCAATCCCGCAAATGAGGATAAGGTTCACTTTCGAACAGTCTCTCCTCAAAGACATTCATGGCGGTGCACTCTGTAGTTGTGCGAAAAATAAAGAGAGACAGCTTCAGCGAGTGGTTCAAATCCTGCCCTACTTTCAGGCCCCTGCACACCGGACTAATTACAGCGCAAAGTGGGGCATACTTGACAGAATGTGTGTTTCCAAAAGTTACTAAAATTGCAGGGATGGTTTTAGAAGTTGTTAGAAAACTTCAGCAGCATCAGCCTGAATTACATCAACTGCTGATACGTATCACCCAGAATGTTACAGATGAGTTTATGGTCATGTTGAATTAGATCCCGGAACAGCTCCTGCGGAACTGGAACTTGATCTTCATCTTTTAACCGACAGCAAGGGGGTCTCGGTAATTTGACAGACATAAACCCTCTCCCCCCCCCTGCACCGAGCTCCTCGCGTTTCAGCTGTGGCGCTGTAAAGTGCTGCCACTCATCGGTCTGCATTTGGTACTGCAGAGTCATCCTCGGACGGCACAGCAGAGTGTAATTGTTGCCGTTAACTGCTGCAGTAACCTTTCGTGGTTCACAGTGTACAGGCTCTATGTCGTGAGACTTCACGATATAAAACCCACGTGCAACAAGCACAGTGTCGGGCTGTATTTCTGGCGATGAAAGGCAGTGATGAATGGTTGATAATGGCGCCAAACAGAGATAAATAAGTAGATGTGTGAATGTTTGTGTTTACATCTGTTTTTCTGTGTGGGTGTCTTGATTTGGAAAAGCGCAGTATGACCACACACACACACACACACACACACACACACACACAGGCTGTTGAGAGATGGATCTGGCTGTCTGCTCCTTTTCTTCGGTGATGAGTTCAATCCATCTTTATCCCATTCTATTCCAGTCAGCACATGTTCACCCACCTTATCCTCATTTATGATCATGTAGAGATCTGTCATACAGATAGCGCACACACACTCACACACACACACACACACACACACAGACAGGGCCACATGTTTCAGATAGACTTGTAAACATTGGTTAAATAATGAGTGCTTTAAACATTTGACACGCAGGGAAGGGAGCTGGGAACATGCAGCGCCGATATTAGAACAAGGTAATACATACAGTATAGCCATCCTGCCACATCACTGCCAGTTTATTTTTAATTCCTCCATCCAGTCCCACTGATACTGCGTTGATTATTTCCGACGTAACTCATCAAATCATTATCACGACCCCGCTCTGTGAGCATGGCTTGATGTTTTCACTTTGCGACACAAGGGGGCGCTGTTTGACCGCTCAAAGAGTTGCGTGACACAAATGTGCCGCCCAGGGGGTCATCATCAACACCGCCATCGTTATCTTTGATGCATGTATCATTAAATCTATTGAGATATCACAATAAAAAAATATATAGACAGTTGAGATGTTATTTGTCATCAAAACCAACCTTTATACAAGTTTCAATACATAATTCTCTTTCATGTTTTACAGATAAAAAAATTTTAAAGGCCATTTATTGTGGTTAAAAATGGAATTTTTTCGAAGGCATCAACCATCAGTTGGTGAAACGTAACCTGACTGGACAGATTAACCGATTCTTTAATCAGATGAGTCGATCAGAACTGAGGTGAACCCATCTGAGACTGCCTCTGAAAATAAAAATTCTGAATTTTTGAGTTGAAATCATCCAAATTTCATTGTCCCTTTTTATGAGCATCAATAAATTGCCAAAAAAAAAAACTTGTAAAATTGTGCAATAAGGCTGGTTCTCCTTTATATTACAGTCCTTTATTTGTTTAGCATCTTCCAACAACAGGGAAATTCAGAGTGATTTACGTGTAAAATAAAAGCCATTAAGAAAAGACACACATGCCAACACAAAAGGAAAATAAAAGACACGTATATATAGTATTTTAAAAAGAACAAGCTAAAAATGTAAGATAAAAGTAGAAGAAGACAGAATAAAAATGACAGTGCAACTGCATGATATGGGTCACACTTAATTTGATAAAAATTAATTAGGGGTGCCACCAGCCAGAAGCAAAGGTCCATAGAATTCGTATATCAGGAGTGGACTCACCAGTTTTCTTCATATATTTTTTTCTCTCTATTTAATCAAGACCTCATGTTGGAAGTTAAGACTGTTTTGAATGACCTGCTGAAGAGTTGTGAAGGACTTGATGGATCGTTGGGGGGCTGGATTTGAGGTCAACTGTAATCACTGACACGGGCCTCAAACGTCCATATGCGTAGTGGACCGTTGCTAACGATTTGAAAAAATTCAAAATGTGAGCGGCTGAATCCCACAGCCGGATCCATTTCCTCCCAGCTCGGCTTCTCTGTCCTCGCCACGCAGGGGTGCTGTTGATCTGCCTGTCTCCAGCGGTCAGATGACTGTGTGCTGCAGAGGCACAGTACGTCTTCATCAACACTGTCATCCTAATCAAGGTCATCAGCATCAGGACCATTATCATCATTACCATTAGCAGCATCCTGCAGATTAGCGTCTGAGAAAAGAAAACAAAATTATGCTTTACCGCTCTCTGTACAGCTTTATTAGTGTTTCTGGGAATGTGGTAATGACATGGCAATGACTCCTGCGTGCTTCATTACTGCTTGTATTGTTGTGTTTGTAGTAAAGTAACTGAAGGTAATTCCTTTTTGTACTTTCAATCTCCAATTTTTGGACATAAGCCCCATTTGATGCCAAAATGAAAAATATATATATATGATTGATACCATAGTGCAGTCAGAGGAGGAGCATGACTGGGTACATCTGCATGACACTGCAGTAAATTTTCCATCGCACAAGAGGAGGAGGGGAAGGGCAGTTTTTATGGAGAAACTGATCGATACTGTCACCTCCGTTTAGGCCCGAAGGGTTTGAAGGGATGGGCAGACAGACAAGGAGAAAGAGAAGGCAAAGAAAATAAGCTGAGACGGACCGGCGAGCAGCACTCACAGTAAAAAATGTTCAAACAGGGCGACTGGAGTCACACAGATGGCCAGACACACACAGAAGGTCAATTATGAAGCTGTGGAGGAGGCAGAGACTGCTGGGAGTCTGTTGTCAGGAACTTGGCCTGAGATGTTGGTGTGAGGATACTGTGTGTGTGTGTGTGTGTGTGTGTGTGTGTGTGTGTGTGTGTGTGTGTGTGTGTGTGTGTGTGTGTGTGTGTGTGTGTGTGTGTGTGTGTGTGTGTGTGTGTGTTGGTGTCAGGGGGGGTGTGCTTTTGTTGCTGCATGGATCTTAAATCCCTGTCTCTCTCTCTTAGATATGAAAGGGGGAGAGAAAAGTCGGTAAGAGGTTGAGACAGGTAGTTGGAGGAATCAAAAGGAAAAAACAGAGTGAGAGGTCGAGAGGGAGGGAGGGTTAAAAAAGCAACAGAGATACTTTTGATGTACATGACAGAAATAAAAAGAGGCTACGCCAGGAGATTTACAGTAATAAATCTGTTTTCCTGGATTACAGTAAGCCAGGGAAATTGTTTATTTTGTGTGTGTGTGTTAGGATGTGAGTGTGTGCGTGAGTGATAGATGGTGGGGATTTTTGTAAAAAGATCAAAGATCAACCTCTGACGAGAAATGAAGTCTAATATCCAGGAAAAGCACTAGAACTCTTTTCTATAGGTTACTAGTTATTCACAATCTTGTGCCGGCAGCTAAGCGTTTTATTAGCTTCCAGCTGACCTCTAGCATGTGAAATGAAAACAGTTTACTGAAAACTTTGCAACAAGTACCAGAGACAAATTCGATTTTGGTCATTGTTGTTTTTAGTCACACTGTCACTGATTCCTGTTGGAAAAGAGGATATTGCCCATTTCCTGGCTCATCAACCGTCTTCACTTTCGTTTTAACAAACAAGTGTTTTTAATTTGCTTTTTTTTTTGAAGAGGATAAATATACCAGAGGGGTCAAGCTGATGTAAACACTTCTGTGGAATTCTGTCCTGATGTTGAAGATGTTTTGTATTTGGATGAAATTTGAAATGTTTTCATCCTCAAGTTTAGTTGACTCCATGCAGACATTTTGTAACATACTTTTCTTTCTTTTTACTCCTCTGAACACTTACCGCAGCAAGGAATGGACATCTTTGGTTCTCCGTGCTGGAAAGACAGTGCCCTTTTTTTGTGCCATGAAAAAATCATGCAGATTTTCAAAATATGAAATGCAAGCCAATGGACATTCAATCATATTAACACTACTTAAATAATATATTAGTTATGTGAAATATATCAAAGTATATATCTGTAATATGTTAAACAATATAACTATTGATAAGTGCATTTCTACCCTTTTATTACCCACATTTTCAATTTGTGAATTAAAAAAACCTGGTTGGAAATTCTAAAAAAAAAAAAAAAAGTTGTTCTTTTCTTTTGGCAGGGATGCAAAAATTGATGTAGCGATGAAAACAAAATGCGACGCAGTGTAATGGAAACAGACCTTGTGAATAAATCATGATGTACATGAAACATGTGACTTAAAGGTCATTCAAGCTTCCACTGCAGAGATGAAAACATCAGGTCTGTGTGGACTGATGAGGAGTCTCTAAAAGATTAAAACTGAGTAATCAAATTCATACACGTCCCTCTTCTTTTGCAATGGTTTAATGGCACCCGACCAGAAAATTAGCACCACCAACTGTCCCAATATTGACATAACAGTAGTGGACGCAAATGTGTATCAGTTAATTTTTGTTTACAGATTTTCTGGAAATTTGGTTAAAATTTGTGCTTTTGGATGGGAACTCGACTATTGACACCTCTGATATATTATATATTAAACAAAAGATATTCTTGAAGGAAAATTAAGATTTTATATGATATATTTTATATGCTCACATTTATTGCTAATATCTAGAATGTTAAGTTGTATTTTTCAGTAAATATTCAATATAGTTTTGTTCCATAAGAACTTGGATAGAGAGTACTAATCCTCGTCATCCTTCTCTCATCCTGTAAATTTTCATTTTTGGAGACAAAACAGATAAAAATCTGGAGGCTAAGTACAAAGGTAGAAGTGGATATTATGCGATATAAACACACATATACAGAAACACACCCATAAACACACAGACGTTCCTCTAAACACGCTAACACATAGACACACTCACACACAAACACACACCTCCACAGGATCTGCTGCGTGAACTGTCCGTCCAATCTACTGACAAACAGGAACACACATACACAGGCCAAATTTCTTTCTCACACACACATACGTGCGTAAGAATAAACTGTTATCACCATCACATACCTTCACTGTCATCAGAATAACCTCCCCAGAAATATCCAACACACAAACACACACACACACACACACACACACACACACACACACACACACACACACACACACACACACACACACACACTCTGGACAGTAGACAGTAGACAGACATGGGTGTGGGTGTGTCAGTGAAACACAGAATAGACCATTGTTAACATTAAGTGAAAGAGAAAAGAAAACAATTAGGAAAAGTCCCTTTAAAAGTATACACTCTCACATGCACTTCCTGATATAGTCAGATTAGGTAGAAACTGGGAGAACTTGCTCATGAAGTTTGTGAATTAACTTTGTGTTTCATTTTCCTGATCTGTTTCATCTCTTAGCGCTTTGTCCTCATCCAAATTTAATGGCATTTCCACCCGTCTGATGTGTTGGAGCTCTCCCCCCTCCCTCTCTCTACATCCATCATTCTTATCATGTTTCCATTTTTTGTTCATTCTTGTCTGTCTTCTTGTCTCGCTGTGGCATTTTTGTCTCCGCTATTGTCTCTGTCCAATTCCCTTTCTCTGCCGGCTCTTTCTAAATCCCGTTATCTTTCCGCTGTTTCCTCTTTGGTACTCCGCTCCTTCTGCTGTGCTGGCGTCTGAAACAAAGGAAAAAACGAAAGCCTTTGTACTTAAGTGACTTTGTATTTGATGTCAGAGCGGAAGCTTTTTCATGGCGGTCCAAACTGTAATTACGGTTTTGCCATACAAAGAGCTGCTGCCCTTGATGGGCCTTGTGTGGATAAACTACTGAAAGACTCACACCTCCAGTGTTGTTTGGGGCGGTTGAATATCTGCGCCCCCTCGACCAGGGTGTGTTTGAGTTGGTTTCTGCGGTGGTTTTCACAGTGACAAACCTGCATCCACAGCTTCTTTTATCAGGCTATGATGGAGTTCTTTGGTGTTTCAATTGCCATGCACCACACTAATCCTGTAATATGGTAAACTTATCTGATACCGCCCCTTCCTGCAGTGATTTTCAGATAATAAAAACATAAAAACAGAAACAAATATGATGAATTTAAAAAAAAAGAAGAAAAAAACAAGGAATACGTGGTGTTATTTTCTCTTATTTTAGATGTAAGAATGCTTTTGTTTCAAGAAAACATCTGCACAGTCTTGTTTTGAGTCAGTAGAGCACAACATCATGTTTTTTTTTTGTTCTGCTTGCCTTCAGCCCATTAGAAGTTAAAACAATTTTACATGGAAATAATCCTATCGTCAGCATATAATCTGATCTTCAGGGAGGAATAAACTGCACACTGAAGTGAATCTGCAGCAACAATTTTATTGGAACTGATTTTACAGATTACTGTAATAGCTTCATGACCATCCAGTTTCCACTGATAACAATTACTGCATTTAGGAAATCAAATTTCTGCTAAACATTGTTTCATTACTTGTTTTTCTTTTACTAATTAATGGTATAAAAAAAAAGAGAAAAAAGAAGGACCAATTGAAACATGTTTGTGTTTGCAATGTCATTGACATATAAAAAAATATTTAGTTTTTTTAGTGATTAAAACATTGTGCAAGTTGGAGTGTGGTCTGACAAATGTACAACCACCTATTCTAAATTACTTTTAAATAAGCCTCCTCGGACACGATTTCACGAAGTCTTACTGTGAGAATACGTGTCAGTTGTTGTCAAGGAGGAGAACCATTGTTGTTTGTGTAGGTTACTTTTGAGAAAAAAAACAACAGCATTAGTTGTGTCAAAAAATGACAAAGCACTTTAAGGGCCAAAGAAATTATGACTTTGTTGGGAACTAAGGAGGAAATAGTGTGATTTTATCATTGAAAGTTCACAAAGGGAGGAGGTCAAACTGGATGAATGGGTCAACAAAACTGTGGACTTCAGCACAGGACACTGCTGTTAGTTTCAAGTTTCCAGCCACCAGCCAGTGTTGGTTTCTTGTAACTACAACCGCTTTTTTCCCTCTAACCTTATCCAAGTGGTTATTATTGTAACCGTGACAACAAAGGTCCCTTAACCATAGTGAAGTAGTAAATTTATATCAAACCATGATCTTTCCCTAAACCCAACCAAGTTGTCTTTGTGTCTAAACTTAACCAAACCTTTACCATATCATTGCCATATCATAAATCAGATTTATGTTTCAACAGTGGTCTGTAACAGTTATGAAAGGCCACCAGGAAATGTTATCATCTGATCAGTAAGAGCATATATAGTAAGTGTTGTTGTGGAGGGTATAGACAAACAACATATGTTGTCATTTTATATGGAGGACTCCTAAGTATAGTATGTTTATTCTTTTTGGTCCTGCCAACTTTGTTTTCTTTGGTTCTAAGTCACTGTGGGCCTTCATGCACGGATGTCTGGTACGTTTGATTCTGTAAATCAATTCCAGGTCACAAACTAACTTTGACCTCTGCTTGATCTTTGATTTAAATCCCATCGTCGTCTCAGCTCGGTGCACCTAGCTGGACTGTAAAACTGCTAGAGATTCACTTTACATCAGGACCACACTAATACTGTTACTGTAAGCGACTTTAGCATAAACAGCTTAAATTATGTTATAAGACATTTGACCTTGACTCACAGGTCAAGTTTCAGTTGCGTAATGCATTTGTGTTCAAGTTCACTCATGTTTCATTAAGATCATGTTTCTGCAGCAAGAAATTACTGCTGCACAAAGGCTCAATCCTACAGCAGAATTATTCATTTCTAATTAACTGCTCTAATTTTAAATTTGATGCCTATATATAGCTAACATTAAAAAAATTGACTATTTATATAAAGTTGTTACAAATTTTCGACTCTGGGCTGGCAGTTATGAGGCAGCAGTGGCAGTGGGAACTTTCTCAGCAAAAACTCAAAGTAGAAAATAATATATATAATATAATATATATATATATATATATATAATATTCTCACATAATGTATGTAAAATGTATGTAAATTAACTTTCATTAATCTTGGCAGAAATCTCCAAAATGAACATCTCCGACCTGAACAAATTAATCCAAAAGCTATTTGCATAGATACAACTAGAGGTAAATGGTAAATGATATGATTTTTTGTAATTTGGGTGACCTGACGATTTTAAGTCAGTGCAATAAGCTGAATTAAATATTGTATAGAGGTCAATAGAAACTAATTGCTGTTTAAAGTCTAAAATACTGTGATTCTGCAGTTGGCTTTTGTGACCATCTGATATGACCTCCAGTTAAGCTCCAGTAGTCTCCCAGTGGCTGTCGGAACAAGAGAGTACAAAAGGAACTATTTTCTGTCTTTTATCTCACATATGCACAGTTTTACAAGCTCTTTAAAACTGTCAGTTATGGTTCAAGGAGGAGACTTTCCACTGTTGTCTTTAGGTGTGTTTTGTATTGTGTCTTTTCCTACCGACATCCACACGCAGCTGTGCTTGCACCACTTTTAAATTTCCACTTAAAGAGGCGACAGATGCAGGTTAACATGCCGTTGTGTTTGTGTGTGTCTGAGTGTACGTCTACCCATATTCGATGCAAGAAGAAAGACAGAAAAAGGCTCCACTTTTGCTTTCAAAACATCCTGAAGAGGGAAACAGATACACTTTTTCTTTAGTGGTACCCTCAGTGTGTACGAAGCATAGAAGTTAGCCAGAGTGCGTTCATCCCCTATCAACAACTTGACTTGATGGGAGAAAGATCCTCTTTCACACACAAACCACTTCCACAGCCACCACATCCTTCACCACTTTAAACAGGACACACTGACATGAAGGCCTTGCTTCTACAGGACTGTCAAATCTAGTTTTAAATTTCACAGGAACAGGGATTTCTAGCAATAGTTTAACCGTCTTATTCTATATTATGAATATTATAATACAGTATGCCAAAAGTATAACTGTCACCTGCCTTTTCTCTATATTCTTTGCAAAACATCTCTCAACCTTATTTTGTACTCAGAAAAACAGCAAAGGGTTTGAGCCGTCAACAATTAGACCTACTACTTTCAAAAATGTGAATGTGAAAAAGTACCACTTGAGCAACGTGAGTTTATGAATGAAATATGAAACAGGAAACAGGGAGGCTGCTGGTGAGTGAAATAAAAGCCAGGCTGAAGTCTACGAGCTAAAGTCAGTCTGACCTGTCTACTGTGGTTCATGCTGACTCTCTTCAGGTATAGCCAGAGGAAATGTGGCGAGGCTGGCGGGCGCTGCTGGCACCTCCCACTGAGAGCTGCTTGTGGGCAGATCACAAACTCAATCCAAACACGGTTTACTGCTTTCTTCCATGGTTGCAGTTTAGGTTCGCAAATGACACAGCCGGATGAAAGGGCTGCGTGCAATTGTAAATGAGTTGTATTTCAGCAGTCAAATAGTGAAGCGGCAATTGACCCAAATATGTCAAATGTGAGTCCCGGTTTGTTTATTTGAACTTTGCCCTATGCACTGACTACTTGTCTTTCATCGCTTGTAATTCCACTTCTCAGGGCAAGTCATTGTGATGCTGTACTCCTACAGGACAGCTGATGATTCGACATCAGCTGTGACGTCTCCAACTGTCAGCTCTCGTGCATGAGGACACTGAGGCTTGTCCAGTCTGTTTGCACAACCCTCTGCACTGTGAATGCAGCATGGAATGCACACGTATTCTGTTAATATTTCACGCGATGAACATGTTGAAATGGGGACTTCTTCCCCTGTTAATTGGCAGCAACTTTTGTACACAATGACGTAATCTTGACCATCAAGTTTTCAGGTATTTTATGAGGCTGTGTTGACAAATGCACACTCAGAAAATCCCCATAAAGGCAATCTCGCCAACACTTGAAAAATAACAACTAAGAGGGCAATTTTTTTTAAAACTTTTTTATGTGTGAATATCGGTGAAAGGCCTTTTCTTTCCTTCACGTACACAGACATCAACTCTTGTCGTACTGTAATCTGAGCTTGTGATGAAATATAGCTGTATGATGAATAGATGATTGTGAATATTTTGTTCCTATTTGGCGTCAGACCCTCAGTGGAAACATAGCCGTTACGCCTAGTTGGAGATGAGGTCACCGTTCTAACACTCTCCATCATAAAATACAGCAGAGCTTTGTTTTCCAATCGGCAGAATGAAGAGCTGAAGTCAACATACTGTGTCCTACTCGACCCATAGAAAGGTGTTTGGTTTTTTTTGTCGCACGTAGGAGCTAAAAACATTAGAATTAAGATAAGAAACTCAGTCACACCATACAGACAACATATTGCCTATGGAAACAGAATAGCTTTACATTTAATCTTAGAGCAGTGATAGGTAACAGATAATGGAAATGTTTTCTAATAAGTTATTTGTGCAGCTTACATGCTCAAACCTGAAAGGAGGTGTGGTGTTCTGCAGAAGACCTTGTGACAAATATTAGAGGGCATAACAAGTATAACTTGAAATGCAGGAGCAGGGTAACACGGGAGCAACTTACCTATGGATAAATAAAAAAACTAAGCTCTGAAGACAGCACCTTGTTGCTGAAAGTCTGTGCTGCATTTCTGTTATTAAAATATGCACCCGCTTCCTTTCCAAGTTATTTTTCCCTGATATGCTGTCTAACATTTGAATAAGTTAGAATTAATAAGACAAGCTACTTTCCATAGTAACCAAGTGAAGCCTTGTGGTTTTGAGTTTAAATGATTACTCTCCTGCATTTATTCCACTGGCTGCTAGCTTGATGGTGCTGGTTTCAACAGTATTACTGAGAAGCAAAAAGCACCGAGAAAAATAAAAACTAACTAATGTAGAGTTTTCTTGTAAAATGCATTGTGTGTATCCTTGAGGCCTAATAAATACGTTGAATACATTTCCCTCCCCATAAAATATTTCCAGGGCTGATTATTTAAAAATGTTTTATTCTTGGTGTTGTTACAACCCTCAGCTGTCTGGAATAGCATCAAGCTGTCACCTGGATGTGGTATCGTGGGTTGCGGAGACCACGAATTGAACTGTCCGCAGTTTGCGTCTAGCCGCGGACCTTTGTTTCTCATTTTTTTGCAATCTCTGTACCGTCAGCTGTCTATTAATGGCCCAAATGCCCTAAAAACTTTAAATAAAAGAATGCATGTCGCACGAGCCACATGCTCATGCCCTTAAATGTGAGTCCTTGTGTGCGTTTTAATAGATCACAAGATACAAACAAAACAGGGACCCGCTAATCAAAACATTACTGTGCCACTAGAGGTCTAAAACGCAACAGGATCCCTATAGAGGTCAAGGTTAATGATCAGTATTCATCCTATTTTGATTCTCAAGTTAACGTGTGGAACTGAAGGAACAAAGAATGGACTTGCTTACGTCTCTCCCAATAAAATCCGATAGTTTCGTGTTTAGTGTTATTATGGCCAGTGTTACCTGGCCAGCCAGCTGCTACTGCAGCATGGCCAAGAATCCCAACCTCCTTCGCACCAGCTTCTATCAGCATTTACTGTATGTTATAACCTATGTTTGTGTCTCCAGGACTTTAACTGCAGTGAGGAAGAAGAGCGTGTTCGCCGAGTTCAAAGTGTTTTCTGATGCTCTCAATGAGTCCTAACGCCATCTGTAGTGTGTATGTGTGGGTTTGTGTATGCATATGTGTTACTTTGCTGTCTTTGATGTGTAAAGTATAGGTCTGTGCATGTCCCTCTCCTTCTTTATGCTGCTCTGCCTCTCTTTATCCACTGACATCTGGACGGGTGTGAAACAGCTGTGTCGGCTGCAGTCTCCCTTCGGATTTATAGCCTATCTACACACAGACACACACACACACACACACACGCACATGCACACACACACACACACACACACACACACACGTTCAAATACTTCCTCATGTAACGCCTCATCCCTTATCTTTCCATAAAATCCCACCTCACGCTACACCCCTCCCTAACTCGTCCTCTAGCTCTCTCAGCCTGTTTGAAGGAGAGAATTTGGGGGTTTTAAGATGTCACTGCGCATGACGTCTTAACATGACACGTGTAGTAATGTGGACGGTGTGCGTGAACAGGTCCAAGTTTTGGCATGTGTGCATTTGGCAGTTTGTGCAGTTGCATGTGCAGTATTTAACTGCATCACTCCTTTTATGTCTGTTTAAGGCTACATATGTGCAAGCACATGCATGTGGACATTCATAGCTTAATGTGTGTTTAGTCCTTGTGCACCCCCATGGCGAACATTCCCTAGCCTCTGATCTTCCTTTCTTCTCCTCCTTTCATCCCTCCCTCCTCTCCTCCTCTTCTCTGCGCTCCTCCACCTCCTCCTTACATCCTCCTCAGGGCAGCAATTCATAATCAAGATCATTCTGTGATGAAAAGAAGTCCGTTGGGGGAAAAAAAAACAATTCTTTCATCTTTTGCCCTTTTCTCCTTCTGCCATTTGGATTAAAATGTGCCTCGGTAATGTGCTGCAGAAGGATTTATGGGTTAAAATTGGCTTTATGTCTTTATGGATTGAGTGTGAAACTGGCAGCATGTACACATTAAGGTATTCAGTGTCTGAAAAATGAAAAGTTAAGTTGTTAGCTTAGGTTTGGGAGCCACACCTATAATCACCTGTGAGGCCTACACATAGCTGATTAGCCCATCCTCCTCTGTTTGTCTCAGTTGATATGAGTCCCCCGTGCTGAGTCTCCTCCTGCCCACTTCCGTTACAGCTGACCCCAACCAGCCTAACCAAACAACTGTGTCGTCCTGCATTTTTCTCTCTCCCTTTTCTCACATTCATCCACCCTCAACTTCCCATACTTGCCTCATATCATTAAACCCATACCGTTGAGGCGTGGTCACTGCTAGTCTAGTGCCTGCCTTGCACAGTTGCTGAAAATTGGTTGGCTGTACAGTTTTGGTGTAAACCCCCCAGTAAAAATTGCTGTGATGTTCCTGGAATCATTTGGAGACCAATGACTTGCTATGTTATCAAGTTATGTCAAGTCAGTTTTATTTCTGTAGCCTAAAAAGGGATTTACAGCCTGCTGTACTTATACCAAACTGGACAACTCCATGAATTCTCTTATTTCCACAAGAATAATGCAAAAAGAACCGGGACTCATGTGACCAGGCAGCTTGTTTTCCTGCTCCCCAGCGGGCCAGTTGGGATGCTCCTGCGACTACTAGAGATGTGCTCTCTTGCTCGTTGTTGACAGCATTGGCATCCGACAAGTTTTTGGTTTTAGTTCATTTGAGACAGATAAAGCTCGGAACTTATCTTACAAGTATTAAAACCCCGCCTCTAGACCACCCCACACGAAACAACGATTTCCGCCAACACACAGTTTTGACCGTCAAACTGGAGTGGACTTGGTCCCACTTTGTCTGCCTAGTCGTGATGCCCAAATCATAACTATTATTGACCCAACAATCAGAATTTAAGTGGTGTACTCAAGTGGTGTATTCTTATGTTCTAAAGTGTTAAATCTGAATGGGTTTTGCCTGGTTGAAGCCAGACTGCTCACACTGATTTTAGCAATCTCCTTTTATCTCCTCTAATCTAGAAGTAGTTTTCATCTATCTCTTGAAGTGTTGCCTACCACTTATTACTATCACTATTTCTCATTAGTAAACCCCTTGAAACAGTTTGGAAAGCCAGAGATGACAGCCACTTGGGAAATGATAGCTGCTATACCTAGCGCAACCATTATGCTATCTTCAGCATCTCAGAGGTCACATGTTTTGCCTTTTTTAGTTTTTAGCTGAACACTAACCGCCCACAAATGCTTTTCTGGCTGACTTATACCACACACCGGGGTCATGCGATGTATGACTTGTTGGAATGTTCATTTTGTGTGAAGGTGGGGGGTTTACTTGACAAATTGCATGTGGTTTTGTGTATCAGTTTTTATAATAGCCGTATCTGTATGTGCTAAACTTTTTATTTTACGATGTGTGTGAACATAATGCGGGTGAGAGTAACAGACTAACTGGAAACTTTTCTTGCATGTGTGTCTTTGTGTGACTGTGTGGTTAGCGCCTGATGGACTGCAGCTCCCGTTATAGCCCCAGAGCAGTGATTAGAGTTGTCTGTGAGCTGATTAATATTCTCCAGAGATGCCGGGCGAGGTGAGGGAAACGATTATGGGATGGACAGATAATGGAAAGATAATGCCCCCATGGATCACACTGTCAGAACAGAGTGTGAGGGAGGGAGGAAGGAAGACGGGGGAGAGAGGGATGTCGGTACAGAGAGCAGGCCAAGCAGAAAAACTTTTTAAAAAGACTTTTAAAGATGGAATAGATGGGGGGGGTATAGAAAGAGGCTTTCCATTAAACCATCATGCATAACTCTCTTTATGAGATGGTGTTACATCCATGCTCTTTCCATTAGAATGAATACGAGATGATGTGAATACATATTTGTCTAGTCGTCAAATATAAAATGATCCTAATTTTAAAAATTTCATTTCCAGAAAAAAATATCGTCTTATATATGACCTAGTAAGGTAATGCCCACTCCGGAACGAGATGTTCAACAATCAAATTTGAGTGTTTGAGTGTCCACATACTTTGCTATGCAGAAAGGGATGGAGATGCAAGGACAGAAGAAGAATGGAAAGAGAGATGGGGTAGGAGGGAGAGGTTTTATGGGCGGTCAAGTGAGATGAGGACAGGAATGGTGTCATGAGAGTGGGAGGAATTAGTACAAAACAGGTAGAGAGGAGGTCAGGAGGGAAGAACAGGGAAGTAAGATAATGAAAAATAAGGAGGAGAAATAAATAAGGGAGGAGAAAGAAGGAATTATTAGAAGAGGAGTTAAGGAGGGATGCAGAGGAAGGAAGGGAGGGAGGAAGGGAGCCCAGAAAGAGAAGGGAAGGATAAGAATGGAGAGAGGGGAGGGGAGCCAGCAGCGGCAGAGGAGTAAATCCAGCCAGTGTTTGGCCCAGCATAATCTATGCCAACATAATAACGTCACTGACAAGCGTGACTGACAAACGGTGAGGCTTAGAGGAGGAGAGAAAGAGCGATGGAGGGAGAGACTGAAGACGAGTGAGAGAGGTGATGCGAGGCCACGCAGTGGAGGAGGAGGAGGAGAAAAGCTGTTTTATTAAAGAAAGAGGAGGTAGGAACACACAGTAGTGAGAGGAAATGGGAAAAAAGGATGACTGGAAGAAATAGAGCAGATTTTTGGGAGCTCGGTGTGTCAGCAGCTTAACTGTTAAGTGAACCCAGTCACTGTTCAGACCTGATTTTGAATGATGAATGTAAATGCAACAAAGACATGCAGAGAATCTGATCACCCAAACTACATTTGGAAGTGGATCAGAAATGCGTGTGGCCTCATTTGTATTGTATGTATGTAGTGTGTGTGATCAGCCAAAACATTAAAACCACCGACAGGTGACGTGAATAACTTTGATTAAAATGTTACAATGGCACGAGGTAGCTGAAGGGGTGGGATGTATTAGGCAGCAAGTGAGCAGTCAGTTCTTAAAGTTGATGTGTGGGAAGCATCTGAGTGACTTTGACGAGGGCCAAATTGTGATGGCTAGACGACTTGGTCAGAGCATCTCCAAAACGGCAGGTCCTGTGGGATGTTGCCATTGTGCAGTGGTTAGGACCTACCGAAAGTGGTTCAAGGAAGGTCAACCAGTGAACCGGCGGCAGGGTCATGGGCGTCCAAGGCTCACTGATGTGCCTGGGGAGCAAAGGCTAGCCCGTGTGGTCCAATCCCACAAAAGAACTATTGTAGCACAAATTATGGAAATCCTCAATGCTGGGTATGATAGAAAGGTGTCAGAAGACACAGTGCATCACAGCTTGCTGCGTATGGGGCTGCGTAGTCGCAGACCAGTCGGAGCGCCCACGCTGACCCCTGTCCACCGGAAAAAGCACCTACAATGGGCATGTGAGTGTCAGAACTAGAGCATGGCGCAATGGAAGAAGGTGGCCTGGTCTGACGAATCATGTTTTCTTTTACATCATATGGATGGCCGGATGCGTGTGCGTCATTGACCTGAGGAAAAGATGCCACCAGGATGCACTATCGGAAGAAGGCAAGCAGGCGGAGGCAGCTTGAGGCTCTTGGTAATGTTCTGCTGGGAATCCTTGGGTCCTATCATTCATGTGGCTACTACTTTGACACGTACCACCTACCTAAACATTTTTGCAGACCAACTACACCCGTTCGTGGCAACGGTTTTCTCCTGAATGCAGGGGCATCTTTCAGCAGGATAATGTGCCCCGCCAAACTGTAAAAAGTGTTCAAGAATGGTATGTGGATCTTGACAAGAACTTCAAGGTGTTGACTTAGCTTCCAAATTCCCCAGATCTCAATCCAATCAAGCATCTGTGGGATTTGCTGGAAAAACAAGTCTGATACATGGAGGCCCCACCTTGCAAGTTACAGCAATTAAAGGATCTGATGCCAACGTCTTGGTGCATGACACCACAGGACTTACTTCAGAGGTCTTGTGGAGTCCATGCCACAACGGGTCAGAGCTGTTTTGGCGGCGTGACGGGGACCTACACAATATTAGGCCTGTGGTTTTAATGTTTTGGCTGATCAGTGTATGAGTTTCCTTAATATACTTTCTTTGTTTGCATATGTATAACTAAATATACTCAATTCAACTTTATTTATATAGCACCTTACACTATTGTACATTTAGGTGCCAAAGATGAAACGATTCACAGGAAAGCTTACTTTTATCGCCCACTTTTTACTGTGTAATCTCACAGCTTGAGGGGACAAGCTCATTCTGTTTAAGTGAAGATAAAGTCGGCCTAATGCTTATAGGAATGTTCTGAAGTGCTTGTAGTGTTGATGGGGATGCAAAATCCAATCATGAATAGTCACGCAAGCTGTCAGGAGTAAATTCAGTTCACATCAGACGATATCTTTACATCTGGATCCAAGTTGGCAGGTCTAAATAGGGTCTGTAGTCACGGTGATTTGCTCTGATACTCTATGCTAACTCTTTTACATTGATCTTGTTGATGATAGAAGATGTATATTGTTCAAAGTGAAAAAGTATTTAATGACAGTAAAAGACCTTTTAGTAGCTAAACGCTTTTAGGAAGAGTAGCTTCATCTTTGTTTTAGCACATTTTCAGATTCCAGAAGTGCAACTGTGTATTCATCTCAGCCCATTATCCTAGAAATTACATTTATATTGATCTTATCCACAGGATACAATTTATGTCCAACATCCTGCAGATATTTCCAGTATGAACATTCTCCAACTTTACAAACATGTTCATTAAATATGTGTAACAATGGTTTTGCGGTTGCAAGTTTGTAATATATAGTAACTTTTGAGAGACGGGATTGTGTGGATGTGTGTCCTATTTTCATGTGAGAGACCATTTGTGTTTGTGTTCTGTCACAGACTTGGAATTAATGTTTGTGTTTTCAAAACCTTACCAACAATCTCTTCTGCAACAATGGTGGATACGCTGCAAGTGTTTCAGTTCATCACAATGTAACTGCCATACATCGATTTTGTAGAAAAAAGTAATTTGAAAAACGCTGGCATCATAAATATCAACATTCTGGCTGATGATAGGGCTGATTCATCTATAGTAATTTCTATCTATATGTACAGTAGTATTTTTTTTCTCCCACCACCTTCAAAACAGTAATCCAAAACAGCATGCTATTTTTGCACTACGGCGAAATGACCAGGGACAAATGGAGGACTTTAATGTAAGTGCTCTCATCCCTCAAGTTGACCAGCTACTGGACACTTACTGCACTCTGTCAAAGGATGAAAAGTTACTTCTATTAAAGTAGGAGGACAAAGTAAAATCCTATTTTTTCTTAATGTAACAATGGTTAGTCTTCCACTATGTACAAATTCATCAGTATGAGAAACCTCCTTAATCAATGTCTTCTTTGCTTAGGGCTTAAGAGACACTATCTGTCAAGCAATGTTGATCTGAGCAAAATTCCAGAGTCAAGTTTTACTTTGACCTGGGTTTGAGGTCAAAGGATTTCTGGCTCAGTTTTAAATGCACAATGACTTTCCTGCTGCAGCTGTTTCTGGAGATCTGTGTGTATTCGCCCATACCCACCATAATTGTCTTTTCTTTCCACAGCTTCATAATTGACCTTTTGTGTGTGTCTAACCATCTGTGTGACTCCAGCCCTCCAGTTTGAACATTTGTGTCAATTGGTGAAACTCTGTGAGCTGCTCATTGTTCTCTCTCTCTCTCTCTCTCTCTCTCTCTCTCTCTCTCTCTGTGGCTCTCTCTGGTTTTGGCTCTCGCCCCATCACTGGTGTAAGAAAACGCTGGAATTCAAGGCACGCAGTTTGTACTTCCTGTGTTTTCCTCATGTTGCTAAGGTAGCACTTCCTCTCTCAGGAGCTGGAAAACACTGCTCTGATGCAAAACACACAATTCTGCCCCAACATAAATACACATATGCAGACCCTGCGCCAACATACTATAAGCTATTGTGAAATATATAGAGAAATTATCTTGTGTATACTGTACATACAGTAGTGTTCAAAAGTATGAGGGAGTTTTTGATGCTTAGAATCTTATCCATCCCGCAATACCATCAGGGAGGTGTCTGATCTGTCCTCAATGCATTCTACAGCATGACAGCAAGCCCAAACATACAGCCAGAGACATAAAGAACTATCCTCAGAGACAAGGAGAACAAGGAGTCCTGCAAGTGACGGTCTGGCCCCCACAGAGCCCAGATCTTAACATCCCTGTGTCAGTCTGGGATTACATGAAGAGACAGAAGACACTGAGACAGAAGAACTGTGGCAAGTTCTCCAAGATGCTGGAAGAACCTACCTAACAAGTGCCTTGAAAATCTGTGAGCAGGTGTAGCGAGGAGAATAGATGCTGTTCTAAAGGCAAATATTGATTTTAGAAACTTGCAGAAAGTGATGAGAAACAACATCTAAAGATATCAACATTAGCTTACCACAGCAAATGAATGGAGCAGAGCAAAAAACATCTGAGTATTTCAAGTGGATCGGCCAAGTCTGGTCACTTAATAAGGTCAGTGCTGGGGCTAACACCGACCCAGCGGATCAGATTGGTGCATCCCCGGTTATTAATCTTTTTTTGTATTAACAATGAGAAATTTTTATATCCAACTCCACTGTTCCCCTCAGCTCTATGGACTAGTTCAGTGTCTTTCAGCCCTATAGTTGATTTTCTGATTCACAAAACTTAATTTCCTTCAGGAACAGGCAACAAATACTCTTTGACAAACCCAATGTGCGCTACCTCCCTAGCACCAAATGGCAGACAAAGTTAGCTAATAGCTGGTGAGGATCGTGGAACATCAAGTGGTTGAAGACCACGATATTTTATTCAGGAGTGAGTGGAGACCAAAACAGAGCTAAAAGGAAAGTTCATATTGGACTTATATTGATCAAGTGGACAGAAAAACGACTCCAGGTTGTTCTAATGCTGTTCTTTGTGTGTTGGACGTGTGAGTAGGCAACTGTTTGCCAACACATTTATTATAAGAACTCTATTCGGTGATGATATGTCAATTTGATCTGCTGCTGTAGTAACTGTGGCCGAAAAAACAGTTACTACAGCTTTAATGCGACAACTTTACAGTCCACTTCTCTGACTTTTTTTTTTTTTGTGTCCACTTTCAAGCATCAGCTGAAAATTGTAAATATAAAATACCTTACTTGGGAAAATCAAGACCATTTACCTTGAACCAAGTTTAATATTCAAATACAAAATGTACTTAACAAGATTTTTTTTTTTAAAAACCCTTAAAACTAAATTTAATCAGGGTATAAAATATTACGACTCTCTTGAATTGCCCTTTTTGCAGTGCTCTCTCACACACACACACACACACACATTCAAAGTAGCCTTGCTTTGTTTTCTCTCTCTGACTGCCCCTCTCTCTCTCTCTCTCTCCTTTTTGACAGTCACACCAGGTTCCTGACCCCAAGTCGGCGACAATGGGAGACTGAAATACAGTCCTGCTGTCATTTTGTCAGACTCATCTCTCTGTCCCTCTCTCTGTCCCTGACAGCCTGTGACAGTACGGAGGGGGACACACACAAAGTCACACACAGGCATTCACATTCTTTGAGTCTTACTCACTTTCTCACAGAAAATGCCATTGTCAACATCCAGAGAAGCAGACAGACGGGGGAGCGGTGGTACTGCTGGAGGGGGTCAAAAGAAAGAGAGGATGTTGAGTGTCGACTTGTGACTTTGTGAGAAGCCTGTCCTCGTATTTTTCAGCTGTCAACGAGGGAGAGAGAGACAGCGAGATAACAACTGAAAGAGAGAAGGGCTGATAAGTCCACTGGTGAAGTGATGAATGGCCGATGGTCTGTTTGAGGCGAGGCAATTGTCAGAATCAGAAATTATCCTCTTTTACTTCATATCTGGGAAATGAAATGGCGAGACTCTGCATAGTAGATGTCACCGTCCTCTGTGCAGAAAAAATGAATCAGTCTGTGCAAGTTAGACATTCAGCATGATACCTCTTTAATCCCACATTTTACATCCCCATGGTGAAGTTTCCTAATGGCAAGTGAAAAGAAGGAGCTGCCAACAACCATGGAAAACATGAGGAAAAATTATGACTACCATTAGCGCCTTCTTGTGTTTGATAACATATTCAAACACATTTTTACACCATTTTTCTCCATGTTTTTGTAATGTGTAATATTGTTCTGAGATATTAGTTGGTAACTTTGGCTCGGTATTGTGGCTTTGTGCAGTAATGTGATTTCCTTCTCGACTCAATAAGTCAGTTTCCAGGTCAACAGTCATTTGCCAAATCTGTCAAGATGTCAGTCTTTGTCTTCATACCCCAGTCTGTGTTGATCCCATTAATGTGAATGTGTAGGTGTATTTGTGTGTGTGTGTGTGTGTGTGTGTGTGTGTGTGTGTGTGTGTGTGTGTGTGTGTGTGTGTGTGTGTGTGTGTGTGTGTTTGTGCATTCGCCGTGTGTGATAAACAGATACACCTGGCTTCTTACATGAGCTAAAGACTCCAAGGCTGCAGCACACCTCCACCAGTTTCCACTGCATTGACATTGAATCGGCGCGGGACACTGTTTAATCAAAGAGGAAACACACACACACACGCACACTCAATCAGAAAATGGGACACCACATGCACACACACACGTCCTATAAGGAACGGGTATGACAGGGCATCAGAGCTACGACATCATAATCACTGGGCCGGTGAGGACAACAGCGGATTAGAGAGTGACAGAGAGTGCGGGAGAGAGATCGGGGTCATTACAGAGTGAGAGCGCTGAGTGTTAGGTCGGACTGATAACGGGCAGAGAGCGAGTGACGAGGAGGTGAGTGGGTAACGAAGAGGGAGCAAAGTGTAAGGAAAATTAAGCATCTGATCATCACTGATGAAGATGATATAGAATAACGTGGACATGTTATCATTACACCCATGAATGATTGTTGAACATCTTTTTTTTTTTTTTATAAGCATGGGCGTTAATCTGCAGCTATAACAGCTCCACTCTTCTGGGAAGCTTTCCAGTACATTTTGGAACCTGGCTGCAGGGATTTGCTCCCATCCAGCCACAAGAGCATTTCAGTCGGCCAACTCACGTGATGGCATAGATTATTATTTGACCGTAGAATATGTGCAGTGTTGATGTTTGGCGTTAAGGCTCCGTCCTCGTCACTCCTTACAAGGAAACACTAAAACCAGCACAGCAGGAAGTGGGGGCCGATGATAAGTTCATCCTAGGGACCATGCAGGCGGATGCTGAGGTGGAGTTAGGGCTCATTAACAGCAGCAGCGCGAACAGAGCGCCGAGGTTGGAAACCGATGTGGCGCAAAAAGGCCTGGCCAGCAGTTGGCAACCCAGTTCATCCCAGACGTGTTGGATGTGGTTGAGGCCGGGGCTCTGTGCGGGCCAGTCACATTCTTCTGCACCAAACTCTCAAACCCAGACTAAAAACACAAAAATGCGCACATGAACATTGTCATGTTGAAACAGGAAAGGGCCTTCCTCAAAGTGCTGCGCAAAGCTGAAAACACACTCCTGTCTCGAATACAATTGTATGCTGTGGCACTGCGATTTCCCCTTCATTGGAACAAAGGGCTTTAGCCCAAACCATGAAAATCTGCCCCAGAATAAAAGTACGCACGCATGTGAAAAGGGGGTGTCCGCATTTTGGCCATATTGTGTATATAAAAATGTCAGAACATTCTGTACAACCCAGGTCTAAATTGGTCATGGGACATTAAAACCAGTTAATGCTGCAAAACGCAACATTTGTATATTTAGTGGTGAAAAAAAACACAGTATTAGTTTAAATCTCAAGGTGGGTGCAAAAGTATCCCTGCCGAGCTTCTCAGTTGTGTTTACTGGTGGAGATGTTTTTTGTTTTGTTTTTATCGATAGATGCATTTGGAAGGCAATTTGTATGAATTCATATTTTTGAAATTTTAACTGACAAAGTTCTCACTCCTCCAACAGAAAGAATTACTGACAATATCATATTTTTTGTGATTAATATTTGAATAATATTTTGTGATTAAATATGTTATTAGGTTTTCTTATGCTATCACATTTCTTTTTCAGATTTTTAAAATGCACACTCACAAAAATAGACTCAATTTCTATAGAAAGTGACCATCACCATGATATCACCATGGTTTGAGGTCATTTTCAGTTATTAAGTCACATAATGTTTTTATGGTGAGACTTCTTCACAGCAGACCATCGGGAAAATGTGTGTGTGTGTTTGTGTTTTGAGGATGTGAGTATATGCAAAGTGTTGCAACACGGGCACCACGTTACACCACATCCCCCAAGAAACCAGAGACAAATATAGTTCTGGTTAGAAAGAAAGAATCGTTCCTCTTTCTATGTTGCTTCCCTCTTGTTTTTATGTGAAGGACAAGTACAGAGCAGTGTGGTGAGTAGAGTTTGATGAAAAAAATGCAGGAATACAGGAGGGAAAAAAAATGGATCTTAGCACTTCTTTGTGAACAACAGGACGGGAAGAAGAAATGGACAAACATGCACTTCTTGTTTCACTTCTGTAAACCTCGCTGGATATCTGGAAATGAGCTAATACCTAGTTACCGTAACCAAGAGATCTGGGACAAATAAACGGATTCTTAAAATACTGCTAACTGTCCTTGGGATCTGCTGGCTCCAGCGCACAGTCCAGCGTTTTCCCAAGGACTGAAAATCAGGGTTAATGAACAACTGACTTAGTGTCCCAGAGCAAATAAACTCTCTTCAAGTATTTTCAGACCGAGCATGAAGGCACGGTCAACACCCTACTCGGACCTTGTGAACTGAGCTCACTGTGGAGGAAAGTTAATTTCCCTATGGACAAAAAATGTATTCATTATGACACCTTGCACAAGGTAAAAAGTAAAAAAAGAAAATTCTTTAAATGCTTTTAACGTCATACTTGGATGACGTCCCACTATGTGCAGAAATGTAGCAAGAGAGTTGAACCTCTCATTGAGGGAGACAACATTGATTTTGAGAGTGACAGATAACTGCAAGAGGAAATTATCTTTATCTCTTTTGATTTTCTCTCTCACACATATACAGTCCGGCAATTATGACTTCAGCTCCCTGTAAGATAATAACAGGAAAATGGGCAGGATGATGTGCAGGAAGGCTGAGTACCAAGCTATTGTGTGAAAAAGTAGAATGATGACAAATACGGAGCAAGAGCAACAGCTGAAGTACTTTGTACATGTGCTTCTGTACTTATTTGTACAATCTTTGGGAGGATCCGATCACTTTAGTTTGGACATTTTTGGAAAGTGAGGTAATTCTGGGCGGTCTTCAGCTCTTCAAGGGAACATTTGAGGTGGCAAGACTTGAGATTTGAACTCATCATATCCAAGCCACATAAATGAATGACCTGAGATTCGAATAGGACTTTGACTTTTGTGAGCTTTGACTTGTTTTTGTAAGTCAAAGCTCGGTTTTTTCCGAGGATGTGCCACTTTATTGTTCTCTGAGATGTAGCCAAAGCTGTTACATTACATTACAGTACATTATGGGGTAGAACCCAAATGTCAAGAGTTTGTCAGAGAGCACATTTTGGGCGGGCTGTTCAAGAGGTTAATTCTTGGTTTAAGGATAAAGGTTAGAATTAGATATGAGACCTGGACTCTCATCAGACCTGAGTCGCAAAAATTAATGACCTTAGTCGTGAATCGGACTTGACTTCTGCGATGCTTCCCTTACTTGACCTGACCCCTTCAAGGCCTGAAGCAAAAAGGTTTTGACCTAGTAAAATTCCAAAGCAATACGAAAGACAGCAACAGACAAGCCTTTCATGACCGCACATCTAATTTTTAGGCCTTTGCATTGTAAAGACTTGGTCTCAGCTATGTATTAAACCACTGCCATGTTAGTTTAATGATCGTCATTCAGAGACCTGAGATCTGCAACTGACTTACAAATGCCTGTGACTTAACTTGCACTCAGAAACTTAGAACTTGACTTGAGACTTTCTTTGACAAGACTTGAAACTTGACTTTCACTTGTCCCAAAAGATGTAAAAACAGCTCAAGTTTAAGGTAAGTGCTGGAGCATGTAGTCGTAACAGTCAAATCCAGCTCCTCAGCTAGTGTCCATAGCAAGGCCAGAATGTGTCTTCTAGTTGTCTTGGTGTTTGAGAGTCAAACCTGCAAATGAGTTTTCAGAATAATGTGCACATGGGTGTGCATGTGTGTGTCCTGAGACAGAGGGTGGACTGAGGACAAAGTGTGGGAGGGCTAGACAAGGCCGCACATGGAGCCACAACACCCCCACAGCAAACAAGAGGGAGACCAAACTACCAGCTCTGCCCATACAAACACACTCTCACCACATGACAACACCATTGTGGTAGAGGAAGACAGTGTGTCTGTGAGTGTGTGTGCGTGTGTGTGTGTGTGTACGTGTGCTGTCATTGGGGTGGAGTGGGGTGGGATGGTCATCTGGGTTTCCTCCAGAGAGCGAAACAAACGGAGTGAGGGAGATTCACTTCCCCATTGGGACAGACAGATAATATTGACACAGTCTGTCACAATAAGAGGCAGACTGAGCCCAAATCTCAAACCCCAGGACGAATGGTTTACTGAAAGTCTGTCCAAAAAATTAATTAAGTGTGACATCAAGTGACTTTTCAATCACAAAATGTGTTTTGCTTGGAATTAAAACAAAAAAGAGTGAACCATCCAAATTAAAATGTTTCCTGTGTGGTTCAGATTCGGACCAAAGAAACAAACGGTAGGTGTGATCTCACTCTTACACAGATTTATTTTTATTTTTTATTCGACAACAGCGTGCATCACTGTACGTTAATGATACCCGCCTGTTCTTCCACCGAGAGACCTGACGGCCTTGCTACTGGCTGGTACGTGGGGCTCTCTGTGTGACCGTCTGGTGGATGTAGAAGGAACTAGATACCAAATACTGTTCTCAGGTAAATCGCAGCAAACCACAAATTCTTCTTGTTATTGGTCCGTAGGAGCCATCCCGCGTGCTGAATCACAAAATGCCTACTCATTTCACTTGAGTTTCCAAACGCCAACACTAAGCAGAAGAGAAAGGTGGGGGGTTTGGAAACTGTGGGATTGTGGGCCGCTATTGGGCACAAGGACAAAATCCATGTCTCTGCTTCAAAATCATCACAGAGAACGGAAATCACATTGTTTGGCTAGTTCAGTCTTGCGTTCATTAAAATATTGAGGATCACCACAACAATTTAATTTGAACTGAATCCTCAATTCATTGTTTAATTGGTTGCAATGCACATTTTACTTGTAATGCGAGGAGCTTTTGCCAGATTTTTAACTAAAATTAACAAGTGGATTAACCTTACTCTTACCTCAGCCTCCTTACACACACTGTCCGTCTGTTTCATGATCAACTTTAGGATTTTGACTTCAACCTTTAAAGAACGTTACGGCTCTTGGCTAAGTTGCACTGCATAAATTGTAAGTCATAATGAGACTACACATTCCTCGAGATCCTCTGATAGGGTCCAGACCAAGGTCCCGGATTGACGGAGCGTTTACTATCAGGGACCAGAGGCTATGAGACATCCTGCTTGAGTGGGTCTGGTTAGCTGAGTCACTGGGCTTTTACACCAAACATGCAAGCACAGCATTGCAGAATGAATGGCCACTGTTGTCAGCGGCCTTCAGTGACTTAAAAAGCTGGGCAGGAGCAACTGAGGGGCCCACAGCCCATTTTCGACCTGTGACTACCTGGTGGTGACCTGTGACTTCCAGCAGGTTTTGATTCCTACATTCAACTAAATTCTAATCTGAATTTATGTAAGGTAATCACTCTTGTCACCAGTGAATCTCTCTAAACAAACCATGAAGAACCTCTTTGATGTAATGAAGCTATGCACCTTCTTTTCTCATGTAAAAACCAAGTGAGGGTCATCTCTTTTACCTCTTCTCAAGATGTGTTTAACAGAACGTTTACCCCGGTTTTGACTAAGTCTGCACCCATTTATCTGCTTTTTGTTTTAACTGCATTTTGCCTTAACTTCTTGACTTGCTTCAGTTTTTTTTTTGTTTTTTTTTTGCCCTGCTGTTGAAACTTCAGATAACTATGCTGATTTTACAAAAATGTGTGAAATATTTGAGCAAAAAAAAAAAAAATGCAATTAAGATAAGACACAGACCTGGGTGTGTGTGTGTTTGTGTGTTTGTCTTGTGAGTGCATGTTCAGCTTTAATCAGCTCAAGGTGGATTAGTTTCCGTGGAATCATGTCGTGTCTCCGCTCAGCTGAAAGGGATAAGATCTCACACACACATAAACATAAACGTACATAGTGGTGAGTCAGGAAGGTGTGTCTGCGTGTGTATAACTTGTCTGCATATACGCATGTAAACATCTGTGTGTCTTTATCTGCTAAAATTGTGCCCTAACCGCTGTGACCTCACCTCCGCATCGTGCGCATCTTGTCAGGTGTGCGCGAGATGTAGGCGGGCCAGTCGCACTGTTTACACACAACGCCTTGGTGTGACCTCGGAGGTCGCCGGTGACCGTGATTGGCTGCCAGCTACCGGCTCATTAAGCCGCTCACATGGGGACACCGTGCCAGAAGACACACTCTCCGTTTGTTTCGCAACACAGGGATAAAGTCACACACAGTCGTCAGAGGGACACTGCAGGTATGGCCGGCGGCCAAGTGCACATGCTCACTTCTGCATTTTGCGCGCACACATCATGGCAGCAGAGAGTCTGTCTGGCCCCTGTGACCTGGTTGAACTCTGGCTCACCCTCACCGGTTCATTACACCACACAACCTCACACCTAGATGCCCATTGGCTGCTGGACCAAACCACAGGGTCATGACTTACAGCAGAAGAGGAGAGGAAAAGAGAGTAGAGAAGAGAAGAGAACGAGAAGAGAAGGGAAATTCTAGAAGTAGATGGAAGTTATTTAAGGAGAGGAGAATGAAGACAGGAGATAGAAGAAGAGCAGAAAAGAAAAGAAAAGGAGAGAACAAAACACCATACTCACAACCAGGAAGATAACATGATAGTTGAGAAGAAACGAGAAGAATAAAGATGCACATCGTCCTGCTGTTTGCTGGAAACCTTAAAAAAAAAACAAGTCAACTTTAGAGGAACTAAGAAAAACGGTCTAGAATTTATCTTGATGACCATGTATTTTTGACACTATGCAGTGTGGTTTTGAAAGGGTTTGGTCAGCAAAAGTGGTGAGAGAATTTTCTCAATCCACAAGAGAGCATCTCAGGACAGGAGGGGGAAAAGCCAATCAGTGAGCGTTTATTACCACATGGGTTTTATTCTCATTCCTATCATCAATAACACCATTGTACTCACCAAGTTATTTGAACGGCTCTGCGAACATGGCAACACGGTCGGCTTGTTTATAACCTGTCTCGCTGTCCGACGGCTGGTGTTGCTTGCACCTGCTGGACTCTGTTGTGGTGATGTTGCTGCGCTGTCATTTTGACGAGTACGGTTTTGTTGTAACTGATAAATGGGGGCATGGTGGTCAGGGCTACGAAAATAAAACCCGAGTCGTAATAAACCAGAATTATCCTTCAGGCCAAGAGTACGTTGTGTGTTCTCATAGGCAGAATGGCTGGTATCTGACCAAAAAAAAAAAAGCCCCATATTGACATTCTCTATAATGTGTGTTTTATTCATGGATTTTAATTATTGACGCATTAACAGTGTTCATCATTTGAATGTTGCAGCTGGTTAAGATGGGGCTAATTTTAATTACTTGATATCCTGCTGGGTAGCTTATGACTTCACCGTCGGGATCAATAAAATCTTTATCTTATTATAATATGTTGCAATTTATTTTCTGATTTTTTCCAAATATTTCACACATTCCTGTAATTATTAACCTGAACCTGCAAAGTAACTAGTAACTTAGGTCATCAAATAAATGTAGTAGAGTAGAAAGTACAATATTTCCTCCTAAAATGTGGTGAATTAGAATTATTAAGTAGCAGAGAATGGAAATACTCAGGTGAAGTACAGGTACCTCCAGTACTCGAGAACAGTACTTGAACAAATATACTAAGTTACTTTCCATCACTGTACAAACTGGATGAACAGTCCGGTTGACTCTACCTCTAGTTAACAACATGCGTTACCTTTTTATATGTTGCTTTGAGGTGCATTTTTTTTTACCGTTTAACTTTATTCATTCCCACCATACTTTATGTTTTGTCCTACCTTTATTCGAACCACCGGTAAACCAAGTAAAAAATAAAAGTATCGCTGAAACGAATAAAATTACAGGTACCAGGTAAAGGATTTTACGGCGCAGTCTTTTGTTGTTTAAGTGTGATGGGGTGGCTTTTTCGAATATTATGGATGGCTGCGAGAACCAAACTCCCCATCTGCTGCTCAAAACCACTAATATTTCTCCATCCAGTTTCCTTGTTTCATTTGAGGAACAAACGTACCAATGCTTTTGGTGAATCTTTATTGCTTTAAAAACAGCATCGGATATAAGTCCTGTCATCTTCTTCCTTTTACTTTCTTCCTTCTCCTTGGTATTTGCTGCCACTCTAGAACAGCCGCTGGCATCTCTGTGTTTGATTTCACAATTAAGAGTTTTCTGGTATCATCTATTTCACTGTGACTCATAATTAAACCCTGTGATATGACTTGTGAATGTACTGGCCTGCATCCAACAGCCCTTCAGAAAGCAGAGAGGCTCTTTTGCATCACTTCTTCCTTGTGTTTTAGATTCTTGGCCACACAGTGTAAAATTGCCATAAAATAATTTTAGTACTATAAGAGAATTAAAAAACGCTCGCTTTTTCACGATGATCCCCTCAGACTGCCCCTAATATGCCATCAAACTGAATAACGCGATTTCTGCCATTTTCACACGTTATTAAAGTGGGTGTGTTTGTGTGTTTAGATGTGTTTATGGACCACAAGGCCCGGCAAAGCACACGCTGAGTCATCATTCTCAAAGAAGAGAATCTGCTGACCGATTTAGCTCTGCAGGGGAAACCCCGTTACACAACAGAATGACATTTAGACTGTCTCTCTTACTTTATGACAGGTCTCTGCCTTGCTCTCTTTGCTTCTTTATTTTTCTCCATCATATGCATATATTCTTTTAGCCCAGTTTCTTTTTTAACCCTATTGACATTTCATTTATTTTTTTCTGTCCCTGCCGCCCTTCTCGCCTTCTCACTTTGCTGTGATGTTTCGTCTCACTCCACCCCCTAGCTGGGCCTTCTCCTTCTCTCTCCCTCTCCCACTCTGTCGTTCATCTTCGGTTCATTCCTGGACTGACACCCTCCCTCCCTCGTCTCTCTTTCACCATACGATACTTCTCTGTTGACGTGTCCGTCTACGAGTTGCTATAGCAACTGGACATTTCTGCTGACCCCTACCTCGGTTTGCGTGACAGAGCTGCAGGGCGTGCAGTCATAGGGCAAAGATTAGCAGACAGGTTCACCGTGGGAGCGCATGTACACAACTAAACACACATGTAAATGCATGCGCATGCACCAATGTGCATGCATTTACATGCCCATTTAACGCTTAATCACACAGATACACACATGCATGCAAACTCAAACACATAAACACACGAAAATAAAATTTGAAACAAGAGTAGAGACGACTATAAATGAACTGTATATTCGTTGAACATTTTTATTTTATATTAAAAATAACATTCATAACAGTAACAGTTGTACAACCAATAATTATAATCTGAAACGTTTGCAACAATAATTACACTTGAGAACTGGAGGACTTCATATCCTCCTTTTTTAAATAAGTTAAGAAATAAAGTTTTTCCTTTTCCCCCAGATATCATTTTCTAAAAGCATTTATACATACAGTGTTGGCTATAACAGGCTCACAGCAATCTCTAAAAGCCAGGTCTTTAAGACTTGCTTTAATGTGGATATTCATAGCATGTTATCTAGACAGGCATTTGGTTGTTATTCCATTTTGATCTGGCAGTAGTACAAACTGAGCAGGTTATCGATATTATCCAGTACATTAAGCTACAGTACACGGCAGAGCACTTCTCTAAAGTCAGTGTAGTATGATCAGTGTATGGCTACCCCAGTGTTAGATAAAGTTAGATTCAGACATCGTAAGATAACAGTAATGTTTGGCATTGAGGCCTGAGCTACGCTCTCCAGTTTCCAGTTATCATCCCAGTGTAGAAATCCAGTTCTCCACGTCTACAGATACAACTTGAGCACCACATTTAGCCCCAGATGATGACTTCTTAGTCCAAGTCATAGTCAGGTTCACCAATCAGTAGTTGAGCTGGAAGTCACAAGTGTTAAAGGAGCCAATCAATGGCTGCCAACTGCAAGGAGAGACCACCGGCCTAGCCTCGGACATCTGGTAAGCTTCCGTCGATCCACGTTAATGGGATTTGTGGTTCATACAAATTAAGTCCAGTGTTTAGTGTGACAAACATCTTCCAATCCAAGGAGTTCGTAAGATTGCACTTTTATCAAATCCATGAAGCTGGACGCTCTGCGGCAGCTCTGGAGCAGGACAGGTGACTTTCTCTGAAGCCGTTCATCGAACACAGCGGCAGTGTCCATCACCTCCGTTGATTCCTCAGCATTTGTCCACAGAGTCAGATGTCCCACATTCAAGAATCCCATGTTCCTTGTCTCTCTGTATGCCTTTGGATCAATGTGTCTGGCCAAAAGCTTTTGGTTAGCTTTACCATTTTCTGTAAGAGAAAAAGATTAAGATAAGTTACATCTGTTGTTTTCATTTTCTTGTCTTTGTTTTCTGCACTTCTATGCTTATGTACACACTTAGGACATATTGAACCAACATCTGAAAAATTCAAATCCCACAAAAATGTATCTGTTCCATAAATATCCACAGATTCTCATATTACTTTTCCTTGGCATCACTGAGTTTGACAGCAAGAGGAAACATGTTTGTAAACCCTCAGCAGTGGCAGGTGGATCTCAGCTTTAATCCGTTAGTTTATCATTTCATTAACCAGGTAAATATTGTAAAAACCATTACCATCATAGAGGTTAGTGGCGTTTTTTCTTATTCATAGAATGATTTTAAAGTAAATTCTCTCCCCTCCCAATATGCCACCTCTACCGTGCCATGTAAAAAACGACCCCCCCCCCCCGGCTTGCTCTTTCTTCTTACCTGCAGCTCTACATGATCATGGCTCTGATGGCTGCTTTGCTGATGCGCTTGCGGTGTTTCCTCCTGCGACGAGGCGAGGCCGGACGGAACGGGGCCTGACGTGCAGAGGGTGAGACGGGCGCCACGGTGTAGAGGGCTGGGAGGGATAAAGAGACGGGAGAGAACACAGTAAATACGAAAGTAAATAGCAAACAAGGTAGTCATAAAATGGGTCACTTTTGGACCAACTTTCAACACAGCTCCACGCCTTTCTTAAATGACATACAATGAAAATCGGATAAGTGGCGTCAACGATGTGATGTGGGACAGATTAGTAAAAAAGTCCATCCCAGAAAAATGGGATGGACCACAGCACTGGTCAATTGTTCAAACAGCTAAGATCAACAGCAAAGCCGGATGAAATGTGCCATTATTATACAGCCACGGAAAGTGAAAAGTAAAGTGGAGGTCTGCAGGGCTGGATATGCAAACAGAGCATCTGACTTTGACGGCGGAGACTGGGGTTTGTGCCACGTTGCATAGTGACAGTTACTATTGGTTTGTTTTTGTCATGAAAACAATCTTTCCTTCACTAAGTAGTTTTAGTTGGCCAAACATGGGAAAACAAATAATGGTGGTTTGTCTTCGTCCACCAGCTTCGGTGCCAAATCAGCAGAATGCAGACTCATTAAACCGAGAACAAACACAGGCAGGAAAAAAGAAAAAAAAAGTCACTAACAGAAAAACGCTTGAGATCATGAAAAAAGGAACCAAGTCACAAATCAAGAACATTACAGTTATTATTACAGTGAGAGTTTCATCTTGCTTTTAATAGAGTATATAGCATCGGTGAAGAATAACCACAGGGTGTGGAGCTCCTGCAGCGGCTCTAACTACACTCCGAAGGGCACCCGATAGCCTTGACGCCTGCATAACAAAGCCTGGGACTGCCTGCAGGTTTTAGTCGAACACGAAACAGTGGAAAGTTTGGCTCTCCGACTGCTGGCCTCTCAGGGGGCTGGGGAAGAATAGCAGGACACATGTGACCACGGTGTTTAGTCATACACGTACAGTGAGCGGCTTCCTGCCTGGGAAACTCTCACACTGGTTCGCTCATAAATTAATTGCTAAAATTACAATACACTCGAACACAGAGGAAATACACACATAACCACTGGAGTATGGTTGTAGTAAGTGGTCACCCTTCCCTAAATCTGTCCTGCACTACATCTGACAAGGGCAGCAACTGGACGTCTTCCAAGCTTTATCAATGTATCCCACATTTTCCACATTTTTCCGAGCTGATAATTTTTTTTCTCTGAGCAACAGTGCTGAATACTGCCATATGAATTACCATTATACACATATGTATAAATTATTAGTATGCATATGTAATAAGAGTTTGACTTAATGATGAGAAGAAAGTACTTAGTTGGATTGGTAACAGATTATTATACTGTATGCCTGACGCAGACAAACCTTTCACAGCAGTATGAAACCATAATAACTTAGATTTAGCTGTTGGCAAGTGCATGTCTGTGATTTCAAAGACCTGTCAATCAGTGTGGGAGTCACTGCAGGTGCCACTCCTCTGCTCATTTGGTATTAATATTCTTCAGATTTTGCCTTTTTAATTTGCTCGTGGAGCGACCCATTTGTGCACATTGAAATCACAGATTGTGCCACTGATGTTTTCTGTGGACCATGTTTTCTTGGCTATTTTTCAAATCAAATTATTGTTAATTTTATTCACACGTTGTTTTGATTTTTCGGGGGGGCCATAAATATGTGAAGAAAGATCATCATTTCAAATCATCTTGCGCAGATGAAGTGCCGCATTTGCCAAAATCACCTTTATTAAATCCTCTTGGCAGATGCGTTTTTTCCAAAATGTCTCACGGTAAGT
Organism: Xiphias gladius; assembly: GCF_016859285.1. Lineage (NCBI taxonomy): Eukaryota > Metazoa > Chordata > Actinopteri > Istiophoriformes > Xiphiidae > Xiphias > Xiphias gladius. The sequence continues at coordinate 7,048,390 of NC_053414.1, read as the reverse complement.
ACAATCAAAAATCACGAAAACTGGAAGTGCAAAACGTCTGCCATGCTTTAGCACGGTAGGGAGCCACTGCAGGTCGCAGTACTTCAGAAAAACGCACATTTCTCTTAAAGTGATGTAAGTTCTTGTGAAGGGTGTCGAGGTGTAGTCTGAAAAGGTAGCTTAACGCCTGTGGCAAAACATGGGCAGTGACTCTGCTCCCCTGCGTGCTGCAACATCATTTGCATTCGCTGGTTCGAACCGAGCTGCGTGTTAAATAAGACGTGATGTCACGGCATGTTTTTAAACACCAACCCACTCCCGACAGGTTACTTCTGATGGAGTAACTTTGCAGCATTACGGCTCACTTTCAAAGGTACGGGATGTAATGAAGTAACCAATGACCTTTCAAGCCAACTCTCATCCACACTGACACACGCAGACGTTCTCACAGAGCTGAGCAGTACCTGTTTTAAATGCAGTTGGCTTTGGTCTTTGCAGTGGATGATGCGGATGAAGATGAGTCTGTTTATCCGGTTCCCTCTGTACCATCTCCAGAAGTTTCTGTCTCCTCTCCTCCTCTGTTAAATGACCATCTCCTCTGGTTAGCTTAGAGTCTTTTTCCTTCTCCTGATTGGCCAGCTCCGCACCAGCCGAGTCCCTGCTATTGGCTGACCCACTTTCCTCCCTCTCGTTCCCTACTTTTTGACTGACTGTTTCAGTCTCAGTCTGTTTGTGATTTGTGACCTCTGTGTTTTTTTGGCTGGTCACTGAGTCTTTCTGATTCGTGGTTAGAGGAGGGGTGGGGTTTTGTTCTAATTTGGGTGGCTGGGTTGGGCCGTGAGCTGGGGTGGCGCTGTCCGATTGGGGAGCGTTGAGTCGATACTGCACCCTCAGCTCTTGATCCTCCGCTCGTCCGTGGTTGTACTGCTGCGGGTTATGATACTGATATTGCTGCTGATGCTGCTGTCTCTGCTGATGCTGTAAGACCTGTTGCTGCCTCTCTGCGTGATCAGGATGATGCGCTTCACCATCACTGTTTGCTACATGCACGCTGCCTTCCTCCCTGCTCCCTTCATACCCACTCCCGGGCCCGACCTGCTGTGTACTTCCCATGACACTATGCTCTCCCCTTGCCTCCGATGGCCAGTTGCGGACAGACCCGAGAACCCCCCCGATAGGCTGGTGCACCCTGGGCTGCGTCCAGTGCACCAGCTGGGTGTAGCTGCCCTGCTGCCACTGCCTTGCCACCGGCTCACGCTCCTCAGGATGGTAGCGCTGCTGGTTGTGCTTCAGGTCATCGTGGCGATGGAGGTCGGCCTTGGAGGCTTGAGTCTTGGGCGAAGCAGGGTGAACGGAACGGGGAAGGGACAGGGGAAGGTGGGAGGAAGGGGGAGGCTGCTGTGGTGGAGGTGGAAGGGGATTGGGGTTGCTCTGGATGGAAGAGTGAGTGATCGGAAGGGACGAGGAGGAAGAAGATGAAGAGGATGAGGAAGGTATGGTAGATTGGCACCTGCAGCTGACGTGATCTTCCACTGAGATTACGGCTTTGTCGTAGTGGGCTTTCCTGTTAATGTACTGGATTTTAAACACCTGGAAAAGAGGTAGGGAGAAAAAAACATTAGCACGTAGAACAGTATAATTCAGTAGTGAAGCTTGGCGTCCAGACATCAGGGCAAATCCAACAGAAACCATGCAAACAGAACTCCAACAACTCATTCTGACTGTTTTGTTTCAGTTTACTGAACATACTGTAGCTGTGTATGTGCAATGGAGCCTGTTATGAAACAAGTGGCAAAGACATCTGATTGGTTGTAGACATTTCCAGACAAGCTAATAACTGTATGAAATGCGGTTGCTCAAAACCTGCCTTGCCCATAATTTTTTCTAAAGACAGAAATGTCGCTTTACCTGTTCCCAAAGTTGTGTCATGTATGAAATCAGATTCTGCACGTTAACTCTACCCAAGTGTGTAAATGATCACTTGAAAATTAAAATGTCTAAACCGTCCAGAATAATAATGTCAACACAGAGCTTTCCGAAGCATCTGACCTTTCATGTTACTTTGACCTGGCAGGCAAAAGGGCTGTAATAATGCGACTAGCTTATAATAAAAATATTTGTCTCCATTGATACATACCGCAAAATGACAAATGGATAAATTCACGTTGAAAGCAGTTAACGGTGTTTGACTTTTCATTGCATGAATAACATAAGACGTCTAGGAGCTTTAAGAAATGAGATATAATGTGTTAATTAGTGATCGCTGGTGGTGCTATTAGGTGGATTTCAATTATACTCTTAGACAGTGTCAGGCTAGGAGTTTCCCCCTGTTTGCAGTCTTTATGCTAAGCTAAGCTAACTGGCTGCTGCCTCCAGCGATGTGAGAGTGGTCTCTTCGCAAGAAAAACAAAGAAGCGTATTTCCCAACATGCTGAACTAATCCTTTCATTAGGAAAGAAGAACTCTGTAAAATGATTACTTAAGATGATCATATCATCATGATATTCAAGTGAAAGTCAATGTACAATAATATTTCCTTATTTTCCAGAAGATTGTAAATAAACAGGACATTAGTCGTCTGAAAATGACTGTAGTGAACAGCTCTTCCAGAATTAGCCACCAAAAGGAAATCTTAGCAGCGTTTGGTATTTGTTACGGCAAAAGCACTCACTTTCATGGTGAGGAACTTCTCCATAGTCATTGTACCTATGTGAAATCATGTTTTCATGGAAGCTGTATGTACTCTTTACCTGAAGGTATCTGCTGGAGGTGACGGTGGGGACGCACTGCAGAAGCCTCGTGTTGCAGCAGCCCGAACATCTCTGCACCTCCACGCACGGTGGCCACAGCATGAAGTTGGCATTGCGGCGGTCCAGCATGGACCTCGTCACCTCCATCACCTCTGTGCGAACTTTACAGGCTGCCTGCTGGGCCGGCTGCGCCTCCACTGTTAGCGGAGGAGAGGCAGAAACGAGAGAATAAGGGTGAGATTGTTGGCAGCAAGGGCATAAAACGTGATGAGAGACAGATTGAAGAAACAGACTGAACAGGAGACAAATAGACGGGAAGGGACACGAGTAGACGTGGAAACCTACCAAGACTTCTAGTGTATCGACCATGGGTGTGGTTTGTGAGAATATCATGCTCGTTTTCTTCTTCTTCTTCTACAGAAAAAGATAAGGGAGGAGGGGAGATGGGAAGGGTGAGAGACAATGGGAGAGAATGAGACAAAAACATAGGGAGTTAATAAAGTCAACTTAAAATTTTCCGTCTGTTATTGGAAAACTGGGCAACATTGAGCCAGCACTCTTACAAGTGATGACAGAAATCTCATCTAAAAACACGTCAGGCTTTTAGGGCAGTTTTTAGCCAAGCCCATTGTTCACTGCACAAAGGAAGCCATTTTTTCTCCGCTTGCTAAAACAATTAGGCTATTTTCTGCCACAATTTGTCTTGCCGCCGTCAAGAATACTGTTGAGGAGAGATATGAGTTGTTAAATATAACTCGTGCGTGGATCTGTGAGTGTGTGTGTGTGTTTGCACGTGTCGTCATTTCAGAGTGTGGCCCTTTAGTCCTAATTATATCCCTGGTGTAGATTGCTTTTGGTCACTACGTGTGTGCGTGAGTGTGTGTGCGCGTGTGCCTGTGTGTGATACACAGATGCACAAGGTGTTACTTGCTTGCCTGTTAGCTCTAATTAAATGCCTGGTGCAGAAAGGGAACGGTTTCTTATTTTTCTCTGTATTAACACGTGATATATAAAGAGCTCACAATGCAAATATGCCAATACTGAGCAGTTATAATGTTTATCCTGTTCACCATCGTGATTTAGTATGTCGGCATGCTAACGCATGCTAATTACCACAAAGCAGTGCTGAGGCTGATGGGAACGTCGTACGTTTTGCAGGTATTTAATCAAAGTAGTGGAGAAGTTTTAATTTAGACTCGATGAAGGTGCTAAGTGAAAAGATGTCTCCTCTGGGCACCTTGAATATCTGTAACATATTTCATGGCAATCCATCCAATAGTTGCAGAGATATTTTAGTCTGAAAAAGCGGTGGACTGACTGGCCAACCAACATTTCCATCCGTAGAGCTGTGCGGCTACTGTGGTTAAAAAAAAAAAAAATTTCAGATGACAAGCAAAAAAAAAAATGAACGCAAACAGAACATGGCATCGTAAAAAATGTGATGGCAACAAAAAGATCCATAAAATGGGCCGTCCTTGTACGGCCTAAACTCCATAATCCAACTCAGAACTTTGAGAAACTTGCTAAAACTCCAGAACTCGCAGGCTTCAGTTTGAAAATTATTCCAGATAAAAAAAAACCCACTTTGAGTCACTTCCTCATGCCTCCTTCCCTCTGTTGGTTCCTCTCTACGGTCGTTGTTATGTCACCATGTTATTTATGCATTATGGAATGATCAAAGGATCATTTATTAATATATGTATGTGTGACATGGTTTCTCCGAAGCGTAAGATTATAATGAATTTTTTAATCACCCCCCCCCCCAAGCTGCGTGTGCAAGTGTCTGACTGTGTACATGAGTTTGTTTGGACTCTGTTCAGGGGGTGGAGATGTGTGTGTGTGTGTGTGTGTGTGTGGGGGGGGTCTTTCTGTCAAACAAACACACACATCCATATGTCAGAACCTGGAGAGGAATCCACAGAGGAGAGGTCACAGTAGGAGAACAATGCAGTGACCTTGTGCTGGAAGTCTCTCTCAGTATGTCTGACACACCAGGGTCAAAACCACGCTCTCTCTCTCTCTCTCTCTCTCCCCCTCACATCAAGCTGGTTCATCAGTCTTGTTGCTGTCTTGGGTAAATATTGCCTTAACGTGGTGCTTGGCATGTACACTGATACTCTCTTATTACATTCCTATCTCTTCAGGCCTCTGTAGACACAGACACACACGTTCACATCCTCCATGTCTGCCTTATTAGTGTGTGTGTGTGTGTGTGTGTGTGTGTGTGTGTGTGTGTGTGTGTGTGTGTGTGTGTGTGTGTGTGTGTGTGTGTGTGTGTGCGCTTTCGTGTTTGTGTGGTGGTCATTATTACCAATTGCACTGGTCTCCTGCTGCAGCAGCAGTTTTAGGTCGTCCACGGAGGAGATGGGAGAGTTCCTCACCAGGTCGACCAGCGACGGGGGGAGAGGATCGCCCTGTGGAGGCAGACACGGACTGTTATAATCTGTTGTTACCGTCATTGGAAAAACAGTTTTTTGGCAGGAATGCCAACAATGCTTTGGATTGAATTACAGTCAACCTTTATGAATCAGCAGCTATGTCCCAGGTCAGGGATTGGAAACTCAAAAAAAATCTTCATTTCAAGTCATAATGGGGCCAAGAGACCTAATTTTAAAGGCTCCTCCAAATGCAGCCTACTTTTACCCGAACTCTAGATCACACAAAGGGTTTTTGAAGACCTCAATATCTCATAATCTTTGTGCACAATCATCAGTTGTAAAGTGGAGCATTCAGGTGATTCCAGTCGACTTGTAAAGGCAGAAAAAATTTCATCTGATCGAGTGGTTCTTAGCAGGTATTTGCTAACGTGCCCAAAATGCTACCACACATACACAATATAACACGGGGGCTTCTTGTGACTTTTGGTAATTAGTGTCAGCAACTAATGTTATTAATTATTTGAAAAATAAAAGATTCAATTAAAATGGAACAGCATCAGGGGGAAAAAAATGCCAATAGAGAAAGAGAGCTGACGTATAATATCTCAAGCCTCCATCTCCAGTCAACTCTTGCTCCAGTTTCACTTCCTCCTGCAGAGGAAATGATAGTTGTGATTGGTATTTGTTGCTGCTGTTGTCACTCTCTCCCTGTCTGTTTACCCACAAACACCGCAGCTGCTTCCAGCGTACCACGGGAAATTTGCCTCTCGCTCCCTGTCGCTCGATCTCTCTCTGTCTCTCACTCTCTATGCGTCTCGCCCATTTTTGTTCTTTCAGTTCAGTTGTGGTTCAGTTTATCAGGCTTCAGCACCGAAGGTGTCAAGAAAAAGACTTAAGTTAAATTCCAATTTTTTACATTTATGAAAGAAAAATAGTATACAAACTACAAAACGTCTGCATGGTATAAAAAAACAAAACTTTGTGAAATATGCTGTAATTAAACAGAGTTATGTAAGGAATTTTAATTTTTTTCCGAAAAAAGAGAAGGAATGGGATATCTCTGAACTTTTAATGAATGCCTTTGCAGGAACTCATTACGGATTCATTCTGGCTGTTTTTAAGGAGACTTCTGCGGTTTCTCCATCGAGATCAAAGGCAGATTACTTAGTTTTCTGTGTCACATTTTGCTTAGCTTGGCTGTAAGTTGATACTATCTCAGCGCAGTTGGAACAACATTTGCTACAGTCACATGCCGGACAGATGCCAAAACAAATTAAGGAGTGTTAAGGATATCGGAGGAAAATATTTTGGATAACTCTGATATTTAAGGTTTCTACAGCAATTATTCCTGATGTGATGAGACAAAATGTAGTCACTGTCGATCCAGAGCAAGTTGTGCTGAGCGTTAACCTCACCTGACCTCGGCGTTGCAACCTGTTAAAGGTTTAGGAGGTAAAATCAAGGTACAGGTAAAGATAACGGGTGGTCGACCTGCATCGTGAGTATACTGGACGTACATTGTACAATGCATGTTGGTAAGAGCTTAGTTAGTGTTGCCCAGTGATTGAATGATGGAGGTGAGGATGACTTTTCTACTCGAAAAGCCTCTGGGGTGAATGTCTGTTCATAAAATCTAAAAAGAAAACATCTTAGTAAAAAAATATTTAAAGGACAGCTTCCACAGGACAAACAGCAAGAATGTCTTCCAGTGGAGTTCGCTACTGTGACCACACACTGTATGTAGCATGATATCATGTAAAGATTTTGCCCTACTGTTTGTACCGAGGTAGCCATCCCTGTAATATCTCTGGTTTACATTAGGTTATGGCGATGATGCAAATGCAAAGAGGGGCGTTAATGGATTCACAGGTACACGCGTATCGGATCGGTGTGATGAAGGACCCTGATTCGTCAGTTATGTCACCCCCCATCTGTTCGACGATTGAATTCCCAGGAAACTGACTCTCTCATTGTACATCAAGATTGCAATATACAGTGACATTTACATTTGCCCACTTCTGCCAGGCAGTCTAGTATGTGCAGTCTTCAAATGAGGAAAATGGGGAAAAAGCCGATACTCCTGAAAGTATTATTTTATTAATGTTCATGTCACCAGCTAGAGGTCCGACCTGATTTGAAAAACGCCCTATATTACCATTTTATGTCCCTCTCTACTGTACAGTAAGTTCATTTTCTATCTATCTTTCTCCCTCGCTCTCCTCTCTCTCTCTCTCTCTCTCCGTCTCTGTCTGCCTTGTGGGCGGCGGTGGCTCAGGACACCTGGATGACTTTCACGAGCCACTGGCTGACCTAGTTAAGCAAACACACACTCACCCCCTCTTTTCCAGTTCACATACAGATGCTTAACCACTTAACTGTCAGCCCAGTTTGTCCAGAGAGCCTCACACAGACACTTATTCACAAACAAACAGACACACACACGCGCGCGCACACACACACACACACACGTACATAGGCAGTTTTCACTCTGCAACAAGCTATCATTACAGTCCCAGTGTTAATCGCAAACACACACACACACACACACACACACACACACACACGCATGCATGCACAGACACACTCATACAAATTAGAGAGTGGAACACACAGACAGGATATAGTTCCTCACATGGACAAACAACAAACCATTGGTTATAAAAAGGCCAAGAATTGGACAAAAAGCTAATAATAGTGGTTCGAGCAGAAGAGCTATATTAGCCAGAATGAATCTGACACTAAGTTCCTTATTTGCTATGTAACACACACGCATACACACAAAAATAGACCTCTCTTGTTGTTTTTAGTCTCTAAGAAGCCTGTAAACACCTTTTTCTGATCAACGCCGTTACGGAAAGTTTGCCATTTTTCATATCCTACACTGCGTGAGTGTGTCTAGCCGAGTTCTTCTGTCGGGTAGGCTGTCCGATGGGATGTCATGATCTACAGGCGGGACATACGCACACACGGACGCACACACTCGTGAAAAACACACACACACACACCGCATGGGGCCTTGGAGGAAGCCTGGAAGGCAAAGAGATTGTATGGAATGTTTGAGGAGAAAGGTGAAGTGTAATGGAATTTAATTATGGGGCCAGCCGACTGCTCACACACACACACACACACACACACGCACGTACACACGCACAAACACGCACACACACACACACACACACACACAGTAAGACACATATACAAACATGCAATCAAACAGAGGCACAGACTCTGTGAGGAAAAGTAAACACATACAAAGACACATAATCTAAGCGTGTGACGAGCGACTCACAATCACACCACACCGTCACAACACGTGCCTCCTTTTACCAGAGATATGGCAGATGGCCAACATACTGTCGCATAAACTTGACACAAAGCTCGGCGGGTACTGCCGCGCTCTCAAACACACTCACGCAAACACACTAGCAGAACGGCTCGACAGAGCCCAGTGATGAGGGGTACAGAGGAAGGGTGGAAGGGCGACCGAGCACAGGAGCCGAAAGGACGGTAGAGGAGAAAATGAAAAGAGGAGAGGAGATGAGGTTAAGCAAAAAGGAGAAGCCGGAGGAGCAAATTTGAGCATCTTCCAGCGAGGCGCTAAAATCTCCTGCCTGCTCAATTCTGTACTTTCAAAGTGTGTCAAAATGCTCTAAAACGCTAAGGGAGTTCTTCGACAGGGACATAACAGCCATATGGATTTCCACAATAGACATAACGCTAGAGTTGAAAGAATTGATCAATTGGTATTATTTTGGTAATACAATAAGCATTTATGTCACTTTCTATGCGACTTAATTTCTTTAATTCCAGCTTCTCAGTGGTCAGGATCTGCGACTTCTCTTTGTCTTCGTGTGATAGTAGACTGACTGATTCCATTTCAAAAAAAGTGCCAAAAAAGGTAAATGAACACCAGCCATCTTGAGTGAATAGTTAGCATCCCGGGCTAGCTGATACTATTAGTTGCATGCCTGCAGCTGCTTCAAAGTAAAAGCCTCCCAGCTGCTGGGAGTCTTACTGAAAGCATGGAGGCATCGCTGGAGGGCTTTTACTGTGAAGCAGCCGCAGGCACACACAGAAGCTTCCAGTGCTGTTTCGCTGCTTAATTAGAGTTGATCCAAATCTGGTGTATATCTGAACTGTGTTCTGTGCTTTCTCTCAGTAGAGTATTACTGTGGTTACAGTGTCTGGTGTAAGAGGAAGTTGAAAATAAGTTGGAAACTATATTGCTTAGAGCAATCATTTTCATTTTGGGTCATATATTCAAGCCATTTTATTCATTTTTATGTTATCTTCTATCCTTTTTTTTTTTTTTAAATAGAAAAAAAATGATGTAACTGTGGTCCACAAATCTGTATAACTTTTAGCATTCATTACTATTATTCCTCTTATTTCAAACTATCCACTGGACTCTACGACCACATTTTCCTCTAACGCTGCACCACACAGGGCTTACGAATAAATACTATTATGTGCCACTGCGCTTTTCTATCCGACACACATGTACGCACAGAGGCCTAACCCCACCGCTTGTACACACACACAACAGCAAAAGCACATATGTCCACTAACACATAACGCAGCTACACCCGGCCGTGCGCCCAGATGTGTGCGCGCGCGCACAAATACACACACTGCCACACAGCACACGGAGTCCGTGAAATCCCCCCGGCAGATTAGTTGTTGTTCTTATGTAAAATGGATCAAGCCAGGCAGCAGCAGCAAAAATCATCCCAGCCCGCCCAGAGAGACAATAGTCTGACAACAACCTGTTCAAAATCCACCAATCAGCTGTGTGTCTGTGTGTGTGTGTGCGTGTGTGTGAGTGTGTGTAGATGTAACAATTGAGATTTGAGCAGCAGATGATGAAAGAATTGAGGTCTGACCTGATGTGTGAGTGCTTTTGTGCGTTTGACTTCTGTATAAATGGATTTAAAAATGAACCGTAACAACTCTCAGTGTGTGTGTGTGTGTGTGTGTGTGTGTGTGTGTGTGTGTGTGTGTGTGTGTGTGTGTGTGTGTGTGTGTATTCAGTCTTGTGTGCTTGTTCAACAGCATACTGTATAAGCTGCATGGTTTGACTGGATTACTCACAGACAGCAGATGCACAGCAAATAGAAAATGATCTTTCCCTCATAAATTATGACAATGTTTTCTGGATGTGCTTATTACATTAACCTTAGTGAACGTGTAGAGACTTTGCTGAATAATCTGTGTGTGTGTGTGTGTGTGTGTGTGTGTGTGTGTGTGTGTGTGTGTGTGTGTGTGTGTGTGTGTGTGTGTGTGCGTGTGTGAGAAGCCTTTTTCCAAAGACAGATGTGGCACAACTACGACGTCAAAGATGTCTCCATATTTTCCATCACCGGACTAAACACTGTGATGAAATGAGGATTAGAGTGAGACAGAGTCTCAGCCGGACTCACACGTCGACCCGGTGCCGTCTCACCCTCAGGTCACATGGCAGGTCAGTGTTTCGTTTAAATATAAAAAGACGTTGCATCTCCATGGTGCTGCCTTAAGCTGCGGATGATCTCATCACGCACGAGACATGGAGGGTGCTAATAGTCTCCGTGATTATCCTGCAGACCGCAGGATCGCCGGTTTAACTCCAGTAACGGCCAGTTTCCACCCAGTGATCAAAGTGCCCTTTTGCAAGGCACTGAGCTTTTTTGGCTGCAGCTCACAGGGCGGGGTAGAGTGTTTGTATGATCCTGTTTCCACTGCGGGAACTGTGATTTCCTGAAATGTCAAGAAGTGCTCCATTTACCGGTTCCAGCCGTTTCAGGATGCCGTTGCCTTTGACAGAGAGCTGCTGTGAGATTCCTACATGGGCGCTAAGAGACACGCGTGTGACAGAGTCAAACGAGGAAGGGACAAGACCTATCCAAAAACTCAGGCTAACAGTTGGGCAGCAGTTCTCCACACTGGTATCACCATCAACAGAGCTGAGACCATGCATTGTGCGCTGCTAACCCGGTGGGAAGCTGCAGACTGCCCTCAGTACAAAAATGTTAGTCTTGCTCACTTGTGCACTCAAATGTTCAAACGTGCAGTGATAAATGTAGCGAAGGCAGCCAGGACAACGTTGGTGTACGGCCTCAAGTGTCTTACCCTGGTCTGGATGGTTGGGTGCACTATGTGCGAGACACCAGAGACCGCACTTCAAGTCCTGTCTCCTACCAGTTGTGGACTTTGTTTTTTTGTTTTTGTTAATTAATGATAAGATATTTTCCGAACCCTGACCACGTGAATCTAGTAGCTGAAACTGAACGAGACCTTAACCCATCAAAAATACTCACAGGGGCAGTTTTTGTTTGGTTGTACAGTCGCCACCCGACAAGTGTTAGAGTGGGGAAATGAGCAAATACCCCAGGACGTGGTTACTAGATACTGCGAGTTAAATGATCATGTCACAGAAGAGTGGAAAAGAATCACCATTCTGTACATGAAATGGTCGTTGCCATTCAGACCAACATTTTTTGTCAACACATGATTGATGTGCAGTCTTTTCTCGTTTTCCACTCTACACTTTATTTTGCCACCTGAAAGTTTTTTCTGTTGACTGACTGCCAGCGGAAGAAACAGGTGTCTGCTGGAAACGTGGGGCTCAATAAGATAACATGATGCACCAACTGCACTGAAAGAAGAATTTCATTGGTGGAGTGACAAGAGGACCTTGATGTTGCGGTGTGACAGTGAAAAGAGCAGATGGGCTGATGGGTGGATCTTAGCTCCACCTTTGTACGGTAGGTTGGCTCCTGCCGCCGGGCCACCAGCCAAGGCCCTGCCTCACCCTCTCTCTCTCTCCCTCCCCGTCTCCACGACGCGCTGTGACTCTCCCTTGCCACACTTGGGGAGAACCGCGGCCGTGTAACAATGAACAAGGGGCCGCAGGGGAGAGAAACGGGTCCCCCGCACACAGCGTCGCGGAGGGGGGGGACTGGATATGGCTGTCGAAAACCTCGCAGTTAAACCGTAGAAAGCACCAAACGCACAGGGTTGAGGAATCGCCTCGTGGGATGGTGTGTGTGTGTGTGTGTGTGTGTGTGTGTGTGTGTGTGTGTGTGTGTGTGTGTGTGTGTGTCAAACGCTCTCCACGAGTGAGAGAAATTCTCACCGGACCGTCTCTGTCCGTGTGAGGCGCAGCATCGGAGTCAGAACGCGAATTCGCAGCCGTTTCTCCTCTTATGTTCGCTGAGACTCAATCTTTACCGAGCGTCCCCAGCATTACTTGGTGTTTTCAGGGCTGGCAGATGACCAGAAAGGGAATCTAGCCACGGGAGAAAAAAGAAACACCGACACCCCACCTCCACCAGGAGCATTTAAACGGTGAAGGGACCAGAAATAATGTCTCAGGCGCCCTGGCATCTCTCTTCCAACTTAACCAGGCAGTGTAGTGGAGGAACAACCGACCTGTTTTTGCCGAATAGTTTTGACACGGACATAAATATTTGAGTCATCAAATCAAAATTGACTTAAGTTACCTAAAATCATGTTTTTCTGATATTTAATTGTTCATTTTGGTGGTTGGTGGACTTATAATGATCACCACATTTTTATGAACTACTCCATCACTGGCGGCTCTACCTTTAAATCAAGAGCCCACAGACATGTCATTGTGCACAGCTACGCGTCTTTATTCCACGGGCTGTCTGTTAGTTTCACCCCACCGACTAGAGGCCACGCTGAATCCCGCTCTTACCTCAGCACTGCCGAGCCGCAGACGGGCCGCCGAGAGCGCAGCCAGCAGCAGCAGAAGGACCCAGGACCTCATGTCGCCGCCCAGCCTGAGGAGCCGCAAGCGACCGGCTGGGCATTTAGCACCGCGGCGTCCAATCCTCCGGCTGCACCGAGCCTCGTCCCGGTGTCGTGCGCCTGTGCAAGGCACGCACGGTCAAATATCCCCAAATGTGTCACTGCCTGTGAGCGCCGCTCGTCCAAATGTTTGCTCGCGGTGACTCACGCGCAGGCTAGACGTCTGACTCTGTCCATGCCGCTGTTTTGAAAACTCACCCACGGGGACGTCAGGGGCTCTGTGGGACAGGTGCGTAGCCCGATGCAGGGTGCTGCGATTGACGAAGGCTACAGCTACACAGGTCCCGCTCTATCGGTCCGCGGTGCAAGAGCGAGTCTCGGTGAGCCCCCCCGCTGTGATTCCAACAAAACGTCTCCAAATGTGTGATTTTTTTAAAAGTGATTCGGTCGCATGTGTCCAAGTGCTGGATGCCTCCACTTTTACAGTCAAAATTCCAGTTAGAAACGATCAGGCAACAAGCTCCAAAACCGCGGTTAAATGTGATAACATTGCAGCATTCTGGTCACAGGTAAAACGCCACAACTCCAGTGGTCCCGTGCGTAAAAGTTGGTCACCTTGGAATAGCGCTTCGTGCGTAATTCTGTGGACGCCGCGCTGCGAGAGTCAGCTTAGTCGCTTGACTGCGAACAGCACATGTCTCCTCTAAGCATCTATCTCGTCGATAGCGGCTCTCCGTGAAGCTCACACTTTGCCTCCCTCCGCGTCTGCGCTCCGCTCGCTGGCTCCGCCGGATCGGGTTGTTCTCGCCCCTTGCGCTTCTCCTCTCTGGCGGCGTTTTGGGCGGTGAGCAGCTTTACCAAATAGAAACAGGGCCTCCCCCAAGTTTCAGGTGTCAAGTCCGAGTGGGAGACCCCGAAGCACAACGGAAGCCGGGCGATTACACTGTCAAAATAAGAGGAGAGATCGGGGTGTGCGGGGAAATTTCATGATCTCGGTGCTGAAACCGCAACACCAGCGGCGACGCGCATGTGTATGACAAAAGACTAATGATGCTGATAATAACAAGTAATTGCATATGGTGGACACGTGGCTTGTGGAAATGAAGAAGTACTGCAAAGTACGTGAAATCCGTATCAAACAGATGTCCGGCCACGCACAGCCACAGAAACTTAGATTGCCATCACAGGCATGAGCGGGAGTTTATGCTGTGAAAAATGATGGGTGATAAAGGCAACAACAGCACTTAACTTTTTCCTTCTCCTCGGATATATCAACACTTGATAGTATTTCTGGTGGAGTCAGCTGTGTCAGTAATGGCACTGACATCCAAAAGGCCAGCACTTACGAGGTATTATTTTGAAAGTTCCTTACTGGAAGTCCGGATCCTCAGGTGGCCAGCTTGGCTGCGGTCCTCAACTTTGCTCCAGGGACCTCAGTCCTCTCCTCTTGAAGGCAGGGCCAACCACCTCCTTATTAGGAGCAAGGAGAGAAAGTTTGGAGCCGTGAGACGAATCATTAATTCCTATCTGCATCGTATTAATTTCAATGTCACGTAACGAACCTAACGTTTGCTTTGTCCCTTGTGTTGTTTTCTCAAGTGATTAGAATGTTAAATAAAAGCATATTTCACTAAATCATTCACAGACAGTGATGAAGTAAAAAATCCTTTTACATCACCGGAGACCATTAATAATTTCGATTCGATTAAGCTAGTCTGTGAATTTGAAGACATTGTTTCAAATCAATAGCAGATGGTGATTTTAGGTATTGGGGCCACCCTCGTGTTTGCATTTGACTCAAGGATGGCACCTATAAAATATTATGAGGTCAAACTGTTAAGTACCACAAAAACAAGGGCAATTTTTATTGGGTTATAATGTTATGAGGAACTGTAAGAACTTTAAAGGCCTGATGGATGTTATTTCTGAAAATGCATTCTGTGTTTTTCTCTCCCTCTCATGTAAAATGCAGACAGTGTCTTACATCATCGGCAAATTCAGCTTGGTTTATGAAGTCATGAGCCAGGGCTGGGGGCAAATGGTTTTCCAGAAAACCTCTAAGCATTTGTTGTAATCTTCCTGGATTACTGTCTGGATTGAACGGCGTGGGTTGGCAAACAGAACGAAAACACGGAGGACCAGAAAGTTTGGACAGTCCCATAACTGCGTTTCAAAATCCCTTACGCTGAAAGACCATTTACTGCTGAGAGTTACTGCTGTAATTATGGAGGCAGCGTGAACTCGGCCCATCACCGAGAGGGAAGTAATCCGTCTTTCAACAAAAACAAAACGCACCAGGCAGCCGTACAGAAATAAATCCAAAGAGTCAAACCAAAAATATGCTCCGAAAATCGTTAGTGCTCGTAAGTCATTTAGATTGCGAAAGATATGACTGATGTTGGAAGCAAACTACGATCATCATGCTGAGAAGGCTGGATGACATATCAACACTTTGAATGTCTCAACGTGTTGATGGTGTTATCAGACTTTCTAGAAGTGCTTGTGGGGCTCAAATCATTCTCTTATGCGACGTTTTATCCATAATATCTCAAAGATGTGGCATTGTGACAAACCACACATACATTAGTCTGTATTGTGGGAGTGAAATATGTCTTTTTATTGGGCACAGGTTAAAACAATATGGACACAAAATCTAAACAGCTTTCATGTTTTTACTGTCTCTCTAGTTTTTTTCTCTATGCATCTCCTTTGCTGGTGTGTAAACGTTCGTCGTGCTCTGTGGCTCATAAGTATGTTTTGTCTTGAACACTGACCGCAGGGCAAATCCGCTCACACTTGCAGAGTAGACCGCGACTGTTTTCCAGGAAGCTCAGTGTTTCATTTCGGGGTCACGGCTGGATGGATCGCCACGGAAGTCAGGGGTCACGGTAGATTCTTCCTCTCTGCAGAGGGAAGACAGAGGAAGTCGGCATCCCTGTATGGCTATTCCTGGTCTACATACACACACACACACACACACACACACGCAGAAACACACACATAGACATGTATATATCCACTCAATGCTGACCTTTACCTTTGTGCACAGTGTACAGGGGGATTGACAGAGTGTGGGGACAAACTGCTCTCACTGACAGGATGAAGTACGACTCATCTAAATAATGACGGTAGTGTACATGTAAAGTATGTGTGTGTGTGTGTGTTTGACAACTCAAAAGCATATCAGGTTTACAGTGTTGCTTGCCTTCAGTCCTCAGTGTTCAACATAGAATTCCCAGTATGTCAGAGAGGAAGGAAATGTACTGTGCGTGCGTGTGTGTGTGTGTGTGTGTGTGTGTGTGTGTGTGTGTGTGTGTGTGTGTGTGTGTGTGTGTCTGTGTGTGTCTGTGTCTGTGTGTGTGTGTGTGTGTGTGTGTGTGTTTTGTAGCAGGTGAAATAATGTAGAACATATCCACAGCTTGCACAGCTGTCTGTGACACTGGGAGTCACAGGTGTGTGATACCATGGTCTCTATTTTTGTGTCACTGCAAAGCCAGGGGAGGCAACACAACTGCAATGTAATTTTCATTAGGTCATAAATTTTCCCCCTATGAAAAGTCACAAAACAAAACAGGGCATAAGACAAATGTTTGTCTTATGACCTCATGCAGCTGCTGAACTTAATACAAAACATATCGCGTGTCAATAAATAAGTCCACTTTTTTTGTGCACGTGACTATAATAATATGAGCATTTTCTGATGTCGCGTGGTTAAAGGAGTATGCTGACTTTATTTTTTATCTTTTTATTTATTCAAAAAATACAAAAACTATAACGTACCCCACTGACAGGTTTTGTTTGAGTGGCTTCTTGATAAATCTTATGCCAACAAGCTACATCGTTGTCCAAAATCTATTAAAAGGGAACTTCCAGCATGCTAGTATTGCATTAACATTCAGTTGGAGCACTCACAAGAAATGGAATAAATAAAAAGAGGAAAAAAGAAGCATAGAGATATGTTGACTCTATGTGTCAACTCCAAAAAATGCTTGATCCTACATTTCCCATAACTCAACCCGAGTATTTCATCAGACCCTGATTGCCTAGTAAACACCCAGGTCTTTCAAACTTCATGCCACCAGTTTTGTAAGACGGGATTTGTATTTAAAATGTATACAATCCAAGCCAAGCCGACAAAACCCCAATTCTCAGACTTGACAAAGCTCCTCCAGAGCCACAGAAGACATTACATAAATGTTTTCACGGTATTCTTCATGAATAATAAACTGACTTTGATATGTAAAATTGGTCAAGTTCCCATTTCAAAGCTTATAGAAGAGCCATAGCTTTGCATTGGATGACACAATGACATCCATCTTTGACTTCAACAGGAGTTTGAGAAATTGTACCAAACCTCCAGAGTAGAAACTCTGACCATAAATAATGTTCAGTTTTATTTTATAGTTTTATAGTTTTATTTTCTTGAATAATCAAGGATGGACAAGTAAATGTTGGATGTGTTTATATGACTGTATCTCTGTGAATTTAGCCCACTGTGCGTGTTCAGACACATTTGCTGAATTAGTGTGTTAAGATGGAGCATAGATAATGGTTTTAATGTGATCCACACTCGGATCTCACACTCGGAATTTCAGAAGACCTCATGGGTTCAGAACAACAAAGACAAACTATTTTCCGCTGACGAGATAACCAGTACAGAAGTAATTAAAGTAATCTGACAGACACATTTAGCTAAAACAGCGGTGGCTCGTATCGGGTGAATTAAAGTCGGAGTATCTATCTGTCTGTTTCAGATCCTTTGAAGGGTGTGTCTTTCCAGTCTTATTCATTCTACTTTCTTGATTTTTGGCTGGACCATCCCCGCGGGGCCAGCCCTATAAACGCAAATGTCCGTGACTGACTGACTGACTGAGAGACTGAGTAAGTGAGTGAGTGAGTGAGTGAGTAATGAAGTTATACCATTGGTCAGCCGAATGGCGCGTGACTGAGTGCTGAAGTTACGCGATTGGTCGACCGGCTGAGTGTTGGAGCTTCCCCCTTGGCTTTTGCTCTTTCAAAATGAATTGATGGAAACAGTTTCTATTATGTCATCAGGGGGGCGTTTACAAGCAGTGTTGCCAACTTAGCACCTTTGTCACTAGATTTACCGACTTTTCGCACCCCTTTAGCGACTTTTCTCCACAAAAGCACCTAGCGACAAATCTAGCGACTTTCTGGACAAACCTTAGCTACTTTTTGTAGAAGTGAGTCACCAGTATTGCCCCTTAAGCCACGGGTCAGGCTTTCCCTCCGCAGGCAAACCTGTCTATGTGTCTCATTCAGATGAACGCTCGGCAGCTGACACAGACGTGAATGAGCTTTTAACTTTCTCTCTGAGTGATAATTTTACGAGTAAATATAGCTAAAAACCTGCACAGCCGTTGTCTTTGACTCGTGTGTGGTGATTTTGTCAGACGACGTCGCGGTTATAAAATCAGGCTTTTAGCAGTGCAGAGCAGCAGCTTGGAAATGGCTTGGAGGTGACTGCTGGTTAACATGTAGTTTTAATGGGCTGCGTTTCAGTCACTGTTTCATACTTGTTCCGTTGTTTGACAACAGAAACAGGAAAACCTGTAAATGAGAACAGCTTTATTGGGAATTCAACTGTATTAAATCACCGTATATGTGAGCAGAGAGAGTAAGAGAGAAGCAAGCACATAATGGTTGGTCAAGCCATTGGTTTTGGTCTTGGTTTTTGACAGTCTCTTCTCCTCTCACTATTTCCCTTTTTAAACCTCACTGTGCATGTGGTTCTGTGTGAGAGTGTTAATTCACTTCCTGTCCAATATCCTGATCTAATTAATAGAGCGAATTTCTTTCCTCCTGTCCTCTTGCCAACTTCCTCTGTCACCGCAGCCTGTTGCAGGATGAGGCAAACAGCCGTTGTACTCCCACCAGAGTTCAAACACGGGTCACAGACTCAACACACGACCATTACAGCTCTGGTGCATGTGTTGGATCTGTACTGAATCTTGTAGCAAAGATTATCCTTGATAAATCCCACAGGATCGTTAGCAGAAAAGCTATTTAGACTCTACCGACCAATATGAAATAGAAATGGTTATCATTTTAAAATTCTGCTTTGTTCAACTGGCAAGTAGGATATAATTTAAGGCCAGGGATGTCATAATAAATAAAAGCATGGGGAAACTATGACCTGTAGCATGTGATTTATGACACAAACAATGACTAACCTGCAAAAGAATAATTTGTGTTTTCAGAAAAACATTGTTATTTGATTTTCTTAAAAAAAAAAAAAGTCAGAAACACTTTATTTTGAATTGTTTATCCGTAATCTCTTAAAACTACTAAAATTTAAGACAATCAAACGTTAGGAAAGACCCTGATACAATAATAATTTTCATTGACATCTAGCTCTTGTTCTGTGAATGCAGTTGTTATTTTCTTTGGATAACAGTGTTTACCAAATGAATGTAATGAAATTTTACGTTATGATGGACATTAATATAGATGGTGTTATGTGAAAAATAAGACTACTTTAAGAACCATAAAATAGACGCTTTAGTTGAAATTCTGATGTTCACTTAACTGAGAAGAACCCACATCGGTTGGTCACCCACACACTGTTGGCCCCTTGTACTCACTTTATTAAAGGTAACGTTTGGAGATTTTGACCAGTGCTATGGAGCAATTTGTTTTGTGACCATTGCTGCCACCGGTTTCGTGGCATTCTGCCGATCAACAGTTGTGTGGCCGCATGCCAAAGCACATAGCAATTCGCCTATGCACAAAGGCAGTGGAGAAGGACCCTGCAAGCTGGCAAAGATGGATGTTAACAATGCAGGATGTAAAATATTCAAAAATTATCTTTGCAAATGTTTGATCAGAGAGGATCTCAAGGATACACATACAGACTCTTGATTAGACATGACAAACATAACCTTTTTGTTCACAAGAAAACTCTACAGGGAAACTAGTTGCTGCATCGTCATCAAGACAGATTCATGAACCTCTCCAGTTAACTGGGTTTTTGTTCCCATGCACACTTCATTAAAACTTTACAATGGGTAAGGACAATATGCTTAATAAGAAGTCTGTTACTTCTACTAACTCTGGTACACGTGAATCCGAGCTTTGCCCTGCCCCCCGTCCTGTAACATGGACCACATTTTGATCCAACTATGCCCTTACAGTATTTGTAGTTAATCCAAACCCTAAAATAAGCCCTAACCCTAAATATGTACAGACCTTTCACACTCTCATCATTTGACACTCAGCAGACTTCTTTGACACGTTATCGTCATAGTATTGTAAGATGTGTATCAGCATTGGATAGACCAAATTATGAGCAACCATAAAAATCCATTCATATATCATATTTACATTACCCCGCTTTGATACCGCTTCATGTGATGTATTTTATTTCGACCAGTGAGGCATTTGAAGGCTGCCTCTGCCACCATTATTTGTAGATCAGAGTCACGGGCAAAGGATTTTGGTAACGATTTCAGTCGAACCTTTTTGTATTTGTTTCAGTCTTGTTGGGAATCTGAAACAGCATTTAGACGCATGCAAGACGATGCACATTTTTTTCACTGAAACCCAGACTAATGAAATTCTTTGAGCATTAACAGCGGAAAAATGCAGACACCCCCGCCGATTCGGTGTTTGGAGACGCAAACACTGAACAGCCGGTGTTTGATATGCAGTTGGCCTTTACAGTTAAAGGGTAATAAATTCATGAAGGAAACATTATTGTATGATGAAATCAGTAGCCGGGCAAGGAAAATTTCATTCTGCAGCTGTAGTCAGGGAGGAACATTATCATCATGATCATATCAGCAAATTCTGACGCTGACTGATTTCTTGGAGGGAAGACATCAGTAATCACATATCTATTTATTAATTACGTACTCCATAAATTCATGTCACAAAGCTATGTAAATCTAAGCTGGGTAAAGTTGGATCAAAGACATTTTACTTCAGATACATTGCCTGCAGGGGTCGGATTAATCCCATATGGCCTGTCTTGAAGAGTGGGTGTGAGATCCACAAAACACACTGATCCAACATCAGCCACTGGTCTGAACATGTGCCTCATCAAGTGTAGACTGTATGAATCTACATTTTGGAAGCCAACACCTAACGAGATCAATGAGTTGTACTGTACTCTGAGGTACACGGTGGAATAATCACTCAGGGACCTAGAATAGCACACACATAGCACAGGTACAAAAGTACAAGCAAGAAACCTTGCCCGATTTTTGAGTATGCGTAATACCTTTTAGTATTCCCTTCCCAGGTCTTGATTTAGATTGTACAGAGTCATATTCCATTTTGGGCCACATATTGTATTTGAACTGCTGTTAATCAAATTTTAAGTGTGACCCGGAAAAACATGGCCACCCCCACTGTCATTGTTGTGGCTCTGTGAATCACCTCACATTTTCTTTCTCAAAGAACACTTTGAAGAGATGGAAAGAAAATGAGGAGGAAAAGAGGGGGGTGGATGCTGAGAGGAGAGGAAAGGAGAGGGAGAGAGGGAGGGCAGAATCACGGCTGTATTGTTGTGTGTTTTCAGAGGAAGTGGAAGAGAGCCGCTAAATATACAAACAGCACAATGAGGCAGGGAGCGTGGAGCAGCTGTGGAACATGGCTGTCACCGGGCTCAGGAGTGCGAAACGCTGAGGACCACCTTTTACTCTTACAAGAAGAGCTGATTGAGAGTACACGTTGGTTTACAGATACAGCCCACATCCAGACAGCCAACACAAACTGACACACAATCACACCTCTGAGCTTCACAGCACAACCACGGTCTGCCAGGGTTGAAGACATCAGCTTTTCAAGATGTAGCAAATTAACTACAAGACACGTACTGTATCATTTACCTGTCAAGCAGCCATTGGTTTCCATTGAGTACATTCAAAATCAACACTTACAACTTAGTTACTTGCCACTTACTTCTCGCGAGTTGAACTAAAAGGAACTCAAATCAAAAATTTTAAAAAATGAACAGCTGTTAACGTACCAGTCTAGGGGAAACGTTGCGAGTTCATCATCAAGCTTCATTCCTTTACTCACCAAGAGCTGTCTCCAGTGGTGGAAAGCAAGTCAGTGTTACCTCTTGTTTTGTCTTTATTTCTATCACTTCCTTTCTTCCACTGCAGTTAGCATGCTAACCAGCTATTCCCGGCCCGGCCCGGGCCCGACTCATCACTTTCCGATAGAGAGCCACTGTAGCGTCCAGTCTGCCCTCAGTCCAGCTTGAGCGGATGAAGAAGTAGCGCTGCTCGGAGGGCGTATTCTAGCCTCTTGTAAATGCAACAATGGCTGATGCTTGGCAACGCTCTTAGCAAGCAACCATCACCAACGCTCGCTACCGGCAAGACACCACATTCAACGGCAGATAAAACTTACATAGAGCCCTTTTAAAGAATACTGAAAGACCAGTTTCGTCCTTGAAAGTGAAAGACTTGGCGCAAATTTCAAAAACTATATGCAGAGCATTTAGTTTAACGAATATAGTATATTGTCGTGGTCTGCTTGTGGCGGCACTGACCTTAGAAAAAAAGGAGAGCTGGTGAGTTCAGATAAATTAAACAAGCTGGTTTGTGAAAGCCAGCTAGCTTTCAGGATGCCAGCTAGCTACACTTGCTAAAAATCCAGCTAGCTTGTTGGGCAATGAGATGTAAGACATCACATGTGAAAAAAATTAAAATGTAATATCACATTTAAAACATTTTACATGTCACGGTTTCACATAAAACCATGTGGTTTTTGGACATTTTACATGTAATAAAGACATCACATAATACCGGCACTTCACGTGAAAGCAGGAATTTCCGGTGGCCTTTCTATAAGTCTTTTGATACACTTGTTGTACAATTGCGCTGGATGTAATTCACCACAAATAAGAGACGCAGGGATACATCCCATCAAGGACGCCCTGTAACCGAGAATAGCCGGAGACGTCTAGACTTTGTGTACAGTGCCTAAGCTGATGTGACATTAGGTAGCACTGGTATATTCTGTATGTGTGTGTGTGTGTGTGTGTGTGTGTGTGTGTGTGTGTGTGTTTATGTGTGTGGTTTCCCCCTTGTCCAGGTCATGTGGTAACTGGACCTCTTGGCCACGGGAAAAAACAGGAAGAACAGCAGCAGACATTTTTTCCTCATTACCGTGGCAACAGCGGATGCAGTTGTTTTGACTTTATATGGACCCATTGCATGACTTGATTAGTTATAAACACATGACAGCATGACTGGACAACATCATCTTCATCTGTATTGACTTATATGTGCCGTTTGAAGGATGGTTTTATCAGAGCACCTGACTGCGCTATGAGTACATAGAGTTTCCAGCACAGGAGGCTGATAAGCAAACATTCATGTAAACATCATCATCTCCTACATTTTCATCCACATCTTCCTTCACTAACTTTTTGATTATTTTCCTGTACTCTTCCTCCTCTTCTCCATCCAGATTTCTTCTCTTTTTCTTCCACACCACTCGCTTCTTGCTTCACCCTGTCTTCATCCTCGTCTTCCTCTCATCATTCCATATGACATGAATTAAACCTGACCATGGTGGTTATGGAAGATTGATGACACATGGTCAGAAACCAGACATTTAATCATGTTGTGGATCATTTTACCTGGCTGAAGGAGAGGGGGGAAAAACACCTGTTTTTACATGGCTACATAACATTTTTAAATTCTATGAGCACTGCGTTGTTAATCAGTAAGCATAATGACTTTTAAGATGAGGGTGTGTAGCTCAGTGGCAGAGCCTTTGGCTGCATTTTAAGAAATCCCCAGTTCAGAGCTGGTAAGTGGAGGTCTGGTCATTCTGACTTTTCTATCATCAAAAAGCATGAGCTCCGGTCCCTATGTTGAAGCATGGAGCTTGAACTGACAAAAAGAATCTAGAAAGTAGCTTTGATCAGTAGATAGCACTTATAGTGGGTTTCTTGTCGTGAGGGGGTATAGCTCAGTGGTAGAGCATTTGACTGCAGATCAAGAGGTCCCCAGTTCAAATCTGGGTGCCCCCTAAGTTCCTGCTGTGTTTGAATAGCTTTTATGTTCATCAGGGAGTGGCAGCTTTGATCCCAAGATGGGCCTCCAGTCCCTCTGGTTTCACAAAAACACAACTGGAAGTGCAGGCACAATGCTATACTGAGGACAAACTCCAACTCTGAAAAAGTACTAGTTAAAGTGATCAGCTACCCATTCCTTTTAAGTTTCAAACACTGACACCCCCTACAGACTTGAGAGGTGGCTGTAAAAGGTTCCTGGTTTTGTCGTTTATAGGAAAACAACAGCTGCTGGCAGCTTGAATTCATGTCTGTGCAGTCATTGCTCTTCATGCAGCAAGTTCCAGACACTCCTGTTCTAAGTTCTTACCTTTCATCCGACCAGTGGAAGAACTGTGCTTGAATTAAAAGGGGAAACTATAACTTAGGGAGCACCCAGATTTGAACTGGGGACCTCTTGATCTGCAGTCAAATGCTCTACCACTGAGCTATACTCCCACCTATGGAAGGGTCACTGTACTTATTGATCAACAAAGCACTGGTTGGGTATAAACCAAGTGATTAAAGTCCAGGTCTGTGCCAACATCTGATTCAAAGATTTCTTGTCTTTTTTTTTTTCCTACAGCAACAAAAACTCACGTCCCATTGGTTTGAAAGGTGGGTGTAAAAGGATTGTATTTGAATCCTCAATAGAACACACCTGCTCAACCCGAATTCATGTCAGTTACAATGGATTCCGGTACTAACCAGTTTTGCTCCAAATGACTTAGGGTCTTTCCCAGTTCCGTTTCTTTTGTGACGTACTTCCAGTAACTGCCACAGCGCCCAAGTGCCCATTAATACTGCAAGCATCCGGAAATTTATCATAGCTCACTGGGACACGCTTGGCCCATAAGGACATCCTGTCACTCCCGCAAATATAAGCACACGGCGCAATCCAGCTCAGATAATTTGTTGAAACAAAGAGATAAACCATACAGTATTACGGGTCCAATCAGATGGCAGTAACAAATGCACATTCAGGAGCTGAAAGGAGTAATACAGTTATTAAGCAATTAAATCGAGTTATCTAGAAGAACATAGGTACTGTATGTAAAAAAAGGCATAACAATATATTATTTGAATGGTTTCTATCTGATTACATTTTTAAGGATGGGTCATATTTCTCAAAAATCTTATACAAGTATATGATATTCAATACTTACCTTGATAGTGTCAGATTCGTGATATTATTCTTATCAGGACCATCAAGAAGAGTGATTGTTAATATTATGTAAGAATCATCTGTGAGGTTTGTAGAGTTTGTACTTGAATAATTATATCCTTGCTAAATCCGACATGTCATAAACTTTAACTTCTTCACGTCTGTTGATTATCATTGTGCTAAAATCAGCCTATAGGTGCCCTACCGCCAAGAACTGGACTGGTATGGTGCAGTAAACACTGGTGAATTGTAGGATACGCTTGAGGAAAAGCCTCCACCACATGATTCAGGTTTGTGACCCCCTCCAAGCACTTTTGCAGAGCGAGCCACTACTCTGTATGTTCATGTATATATTTATTTCACCATGAACACAGTCCAGTCACTTGGATGTAGGGGTCACAGGTAGGGCCTTAAAATAAGCAAACAGACAATTTCAGTTCAATTGCCAATGTAGTTGGCACCCAGGTTTGAAGTGGAGAACTCTTGATCTGCAGTCAAACGCTCTACCACAAAGCTATGGCCCCTAAAAGATGAAGAAACATTGAGTTTCATTACTCATTAAATGAGTGATAAAAACCACTGTCAATGTCAAAAACCACTCAGCATTACCCTCTTCTCTGCTTTTTATCTGTATTTTTATTATGTTCATGTCAGAGCTTTGCTAAAGTACTGCTTAAAAATGTTTGATCTCATTTTTCATAAGTTGTTTTCCTAACCAACGGCTGTGTGGGAAATGTGATAGCTTCCCAAAACTCAGATGTTGCAGGAGTTTTTGCTGTTGCACGTCACAGCGCATTTGCATCATCTGAATAAGTAAAGAAAAGATTCCAACATCACTTTCCTCAGAAAAAGTTCAGGACTCTCCAGTGTTTGATGACTGGTCAGAGAGGGAGAGTACGAGAGGCTGACAGCGAACGTGTGTGTGAGAAAGACATGTTTGACTTTTAACCACCTTTAGTGTCTCATAACATCTGAAATGAAAGGACCCGACACGCGTTAGTAGGTCAGCAACTCCCACAGCCACCCACTGACGCAAACGTACCCACAAACCAAACACCAATAAAAACCCTCTGTCGTTATTGGTGTTTGGTTACCAAACAGCAATAACGACAGATTGTACCAAAACAGTGCCGGTATTTCTGTCACAACTGCAACTGATATGTAAATACGCTGAGATGCATAGAGACAGAAGCATAATTTGTGAAGAGCTGCAGGGAAAGGATGCGACTCTGACAAACTGTTCTGCGCTTACATGGTGAGTGTGGGAGTGACAGTCTGGTGTCAATGCTCATGACTCTGGTTAATGAGGTGATGGTGGATGTTTACTGTTGTTATGGAGGGTTAGAGAGACACTCAGTGGGATGAACAGAGCCAGAGACCAGGATGCAGCACAGAAACTTTGCCTACACTTCAAACTAATTTTCAGGGGGAAACAGTAAAGTGTGATGTGAGGCATCGTGATGCAGTAAAATATGTCAGGGTAAGATGGCGAGATTCAATGCAATGCAGGGGGATACGAAGCCATACGATGCAGTGTGATGTGATTTGATGCCATTTACCAGCCTCAAAAGCAGGCTGGTGTTGTATTCACCTTGTGAGTCTGTGTGTGTGTGTGTGTGTGTGTGTGTGTGTGTGTGTGTGTGTGTGTGTGTGTGTGTGTGTGTGTGTGTGTGTGTGTGTGTGTGTGTGTGTAACCATGCAAAAATGTGGTCCTGGACACACCTACTGTAGTGGGAACTACAGCAGAGGCGGTTTTGGGTACTTTTCGCCATGTTTATATTTCTTTCTGTCTGTCTGTGGACAGATTTACTCACCGCGACGGCGTCCCAACCGTGCAAGATGCAGTCACGAATATTTACAGGTGTGTAGCTGCATCTTGCACAGTTGTAATGCTGTCACGGTGAGGAAATCTGTCCACAGACAGACAGACAGACATATAAACACCTTCCAAAGTAGACAAAACCGCCTCTGTACTGGTTCCCACTACAGTAGGTGTCTCCAGGACCACATTTTTGCATGATGACACACATACACACACACATTTTGGACTAATTGGAATAAATGACTGAGAATTTCCACATCTGACTGTGCTGGAAATGTAGTGGGGAAAAGCTAATTAAGTGATGTTGTCGCTGTGTTCTCGAAGGTGGAGGGATATCCTTTTGGCCAATAAGTAGGATTTGTAATGTAGGTGGGGGCAGTTTTCTTACAGCCAGGATCTGACGGTACAATTAACACAACACAATGCAGTACAGCATGATATGATCCAACACTGTGTAAAGAAATAAGATACAGGGAGCTGTAATGTCATGTCACACAATGCAATACTATAATATGATATGATGGGACAGCGACGCAACGTCAGTGTCATATCTGAAATTTTACGGTACAGCTCAGTTTAAAGCTCCACACAATAATACTGTTCCAATCGCCCTCATGTACTGCATGAGCACTGAATTACAGCCTGTTGTGACCCGAGGATACTCGAAGCATGTGTCCTATTTCCAAAAAAACAAAACAAAACAAAAACAGTTTGGGTCTGCTGGGTGACGCTGCAACGTTGCAGTGTCACATTTCCCAGCAGTATTTCATACCTGCATTCCTCCACACCTTTAAGCGCCACTTCTTCTCACCTCCTCACCTCTTAAGGTGCGGGGTGGCTCCGATCACAGGTGCAGCGCTGTCTTCCCATACACACACACAAACGCACACACACACACACACACACACACACACACACACACACACACACACACACACACACACACACACACACACACACACACACACACACACACACACACACACACACACACACACACACACACACACTCTTTGATCTGAGTTGTGGTTTGTTGAATTGGTGGGAATTTCCACTTGTATTGCTGCAGGAGGGTCGCCTTCCTCTACCTTCAAAAAAAGAAAAAAAATCTTCTGTTTCTTTTTCCCTCCAAGTCTTCTGAAGCTGCAAGAGGGCTGCCCTTTCGGGCTGGGAGCCTCGCACTCCTCCGCCTCTTCCTCGCTCCCTTTTTTCCTCGACTTCCTCCTCCTCTTTCAGCCACGCTCAATCCTCCCGTTGTTCATCGCCCTGTGATCCTTTCACAACCAGGCCACCAAACGTTTTCCATAGGTCTCCCTATAAGGTCTTGGTGTCATACATCAAACAGCCCCTTCATGCACTTTCATAACATGTTCACTGAGCTTATAGGAAGATGGAGAGTGAATGAGGGTCCCTGTCTTTCTCCTCCATCCTTCAAGTGACCTATTAAGAGTAAAAGGGAGTGAAAATAAAGAAGTAATGAGTGAGACTTTCTTCCCTGTGTTGAGCAATGTCTGCCTACCGTGTGCGCAAATTAGTGCAGCGAAACTTTGACAGGATTTTCCGTTGTAAAAACAAATGATGGCCTTGAAACAGGGAAGTACCTCCTTCACCCAGGCCCTCCACCTCTCTGCCCCCCCTCAGGGGAAAGGTTTGAAATTTCTGCTCTTAGACTTTCCTCACACCAGAATATGAACTCGATGATGCACAAGGCAACAATTAATTTAACTTAATTTAAAAAAAAAAAAATCCCCATCTTTCAAGAATTTGCACACTTCAGCTGCGGTGGTTCCCCCTTTTTCAAGTTAATTAGATAAAAGCAACGTGCAGCAAGAAACCAGGTTTAAAAAGCACATTTTAACTATTAGTTCATATTAAATTTGGTCCTAAGTTCACAGAACTAAGACAGCAATTGTGCAAAGAAATTCAATTCAATTCATATTTAGATTATATTGGTATCCTGAAGAACATCTTACCAAACACATTCAAAGAAAGAATCAGGGTTAAGTTGAGGTGATAGGGTTGTGGTTACAGAGACTGTAGTGTAATTTAAAAGTCACAGGTGCAATCTCTGCAGCAGTAATGAAGAGTCAACTGTCCTGAGGGAGCTTGCTGCAATAGAATTTCTTTCCCCTCCTTGTTTTCTACAGAAACACAGCTTTAAATCCAAAAGAGAAGGCTGCAGGCTGAGAGATCTGAAATTACTCAAAACTTTCCCGCACCTGTGTTTCCCATCGCTCCGACTCCAGCCATTAACCTTTCGTCAAAAACGAACGACTTTCAATGAAGTACGACCACGGCCCTTTCCAGCCGGAGTTATTTTCCCAACATGAAGGCAAACAGACAAAAAATGTACTCGGACTCAAGTTCTTAATTTTGGAACAAAGCGTCACAAGTCGCACCGAAAAAGCACAAGCTGATGTGAATGATGAGCACAAGCGTGCGCACACAACCCTGGTTTAAAAAGCACGTAAGCCAGACGCAAATACACACATCACGTATGCTTGAAAGAAAGCCACTTCCCTAAATTTGCCATCTGGGGAAGTTTTGGTGGTTTTTTCTGTGTAAATTTGCACAGTTGCGGTTTTTACAGAGCCACTAAGAAAAGTCTGTACAGCTATGTGGAGCCGTGGAAATGCGTCAGCAGAGGACTAACATTAACGTATCAGGACAAATTCATCCATTTGCACGCAAACGACACTATCCTGGGTCTGAGGCACGACCCTGCATAGTCAGGGTCATTGTGTTGAATGTAGTTCCGACCGGGAAAACAGGTCAGTACCTTAAAGCTGGTAGAGGACGTTGGCTATGCAACGCTGTTTTTACACTGAAAAATCATGTGTGTGTGTGTGTCCAGAAGCTGTAGACCTGAGCAGTGCCGGTTGTAGTCCAGTCTTTGTTTTGATTGGCCGGAGCAAATAGGGTTTGGAAATTTGGTTAAAGTAAAAAATTTAATTTTTTTTAAAAAACCCAAAAGACTTCCTTTTTTTATTTTTATTTTTTATTTTTTTCCAATCTTTGACAGGTCTGAGTGTACGCCATCTCCAGCAAGCCATGGCAATTGTTTTCTTTTTTAGTGTTCCGACCAGATGGAAATGCAACTGAACATAATATTCGAACATATTTCTGCATTGCTTTTTGTTTTTCTCTCACTCTCTCTGTCCTTCTCAAGGCCTCTGTGCGACCCTGCGGTAACCTGGTACCCCCCAGCATTTGTACTGTACTACTAATGCCAGCAGCAGCTCTGGACCTGACACTGACAGTGGAGACCTGACTCCCGAAAGGCTTGCTTTGAAACATAAAATCAAATACATTTATATGTGAAGTTTTTTTCCTGGTATAGTAAAATTCCAGAACAATAACACATAAAAGAGACAGCAGCAGACACACATTTTTTAATATAATTTCAGACCTGAAGACCTGCATTTTGGTTTGCTTGTGAACAGCTGTAGCTTGATTTGGACTTGACCTAAAGGACTTGAGAATAGACTTGGGTGTGTCTCGAATGACTTGGTATGTGACCCCTGACTGAGGTAAGTCAGCCAGTAAGTTCGGTTTCATGTCATGCAAAACAGTGGATCACAGTTCATTGCTCTGACCACCAATTTGATTATTTCATGTGTGATTCTGCAATATCGTGATGCGTATCAATACTGCAAAAATATCCCCATGAATATCATAATGATTACATCCATAACGCCCAGCCCAATACCATGCGTAGTACTTTCGTCTCGGTCCAGCATATACTTCAAACATTCAGCTTTTACAAAATGAAGACAAACAACCTTGTGTTGAGATTGTTTGAAATGCATTTTTGCGATACCCAGTGAGCTTTTGTAAACAGTAACGGCAGCGAGATTTAAATCACCGAACTCGGATACACAGTGTTTGGTTTTCACTGGAGAGCTTTACAATAATCAGAAGACTCGTAATTCCCTGGGAAGAAAGGGAAGAGAAAAAAATGGGTCAGAACTGGAAGGCAGGTGAGGGAGTTAATGAAAGGTGGAAGAAGGGATGGAGGCAGGAAAGGACGGAAGAACGAGAGAGAGAGAGAGTGCGGGAGAAAGTGACTGTCAGGCAAAAGTATTTATGGAATGCGCCTTCACTTAAAGTCTAACCAGGTAACACACACGCACACAGTGACAACCTAACCCTTTTCCTACAGTATATGATAAGGTAATAAGGGCATTGGGTTTCCACTCTTTCTCCACCAACACTATCTGATTTACGGAACTTCCTGCTCGCTCCCAACATTCCTTGATATTAATAGTTCACCGTGCATGCTGCTTCATGTGTGTGTACTCATGCCAGAAACTATATACACCTTATAAATGTCAGTCCTGCAGAGGGGTGTGTCAGTGTGTGTGTGTGTGTGAGTGTGTGTATGCAGTTCTATTAATGTGCCTCTACACTTATTTCTTTCATCTGCTACATGGTGCAATATTGTATTTGAATGTTTGTATTTTATTTGAAGTACATATAAGGCAGAGATTGCTGACCTTCTTTGGGTTTTGTATGTGTCACAGGTGGATGTCTCGGAGGGTTCTTTTTGCTTTTGATATATTGCACAGCCTGTGGCTGTAATCTTATGTGGGGTGGGCCAAACGAGCGGCAGGACAAGGAAATGAAGACTAATGAACCATGTGACCAGAGGTGTAGCGCTATATGTTTGAGAGCGGGCATCCAGGCGGGGAAATCGACACTTCGTCTTCTCGCCACGCAGGCCCTCAGACGTCAGTCAGACAACGCCGCGGGAAACACTCGCCAAGCTTAGCCATTTTATCGTCTTTTCAAAAATGGAAAATTATGAGCACTAGCTTCGATATAACTTTAGTTTATTTTTCTTTACACAAAAAGTGCGGGGAATTCATATTCAAAACTTAAAGGTTGTGTTTTCTTTTTTGGGACGAGTGTGTCCCTATTGCTGTCACATCCACTGTCCTCACCGTTTCCTGTTTACACGAGAAGACTTCCTCTGAACATTAGCGAGACTTCACATCAAACGGCCAAAGATCTGTCTTCTCTCTCTTTCTCTCTCTCTCTGTCTCTCTACCTACAGATAAATCCATAAACAATACCAGAGGGGATGAATAAAGTATCACTGGCTCTTTTGTCCTTCTGAAGGAACTGATCAATGGTGGAGAGTAATAGCAGGAAGCTGAAAGTTAAAGCGGCTCAAATGGCCAAATTTTCTTTCATCTCTCTCCCTTTCAAGATGGTTTAGTGCGTAATACACACATTTAAACACACGCATGCGCACACACACACACACACACACACACACACACACACACACACACACACACACACACAGACAGACACACCGTTCTGAGTTTTCTAATGTCCTGCCATGCAGGTGTTTGCTAATCTTCTAAATCCAATAATAATAGCAATACTGATCCTCATATGAGCCGACATAGATCAATGGAACAGCTGTATGGCGTGTGTGTGCAGATTAAAAGACAGGTACACACTGTAGTATACATGCTGTATTTATACCATTTAGTCCAGTAAGAGATTTGGGGCCTTTTATCCATGCTGTCTTTTAGTTTTGGGGAAATTTGGTTTCTGTAATGCAGCAATTTGCATTGTAGTGCCTCTTAATTGCTTCGTTTATACCATTAAGATGTTGATACTCCATTCAAACATTGCAGCAGGCGTTTTCAGAAGAGGCCATCATCATTCACCCAAAGCGAAGACTGAAAAGCGCTCAGAGATCGGCTCCCTGTGCGAAGGACATTTGGTGGAGTGGTGGGTTTACCTTACCACCGTAAGGCGCCGCCCATTGCTGCAACATGGAGGTTAAAGAGTTAACAGAGGTTGAAAATACATAAAGTTTAGATTTATACCGAAGTGTTGGGCCTTCATTGGCTGCGCACTGTGCCTACTTTGTCTTAGAAAAAGATAAAACATTTTTGCATGAATCTGCATTTGTCATTTGAGGCATGACAAACAGTGGACCACCAAAATGTCCCTTGCTGGCTCTCTGGTACACTTTGGGTGAGTGTATAAGGACGGGGAGGACCAATGTTGAATAGGTACGCAAGCACAAACACACACACACACACACACACACACACACACACACACACACACACACACACACACACACACACACACACACACACACACACACACACACTTAGAGACATCAGTGCTTCGTGGCCCATTGTGAATTGTGGAAAAGATTATTCCGACATAACAGATACAGATCTGGGGGATTTACAGCACTGAGACAATGAAAGACAAGGAGGGGGAAAAACGCACTGACATCACTACCTAAACCCCTGAGAAGCTGATGAACATGTAGAAGACAGAGGGATAGTGGAGGGAAAGAGCGACATCGGAAAATAGATGAAGAAAAAGAATGACATCATAAGTCAAGAAGCATAAATAGGAGGGAGAAGAGGGGGAAGCTCTAGTACAGGGAATGAAGAACTAAAGATAAAGGTAAAGATACATATACAGATGCAAAGAAGGATGGATGGTAAAGAAATTAGAAGCAAGTAATTAAAATAAAAAATAGTGATCAATGTTCAAAGGACCAAAGGAAGCAAGTAGCGAAGAAGGTAGTGAATGAGGGATAGGATAAAAGGAGGGAAAGAGAAAGGGGGGGTATGACAGTGAGGAAGGTGGCAAAGGGAGGAGGAAGGAAAGATTGGAGGGGAGATGACAAGGAAATACTGAGGGGGAAATGATGGAAGGATGGATGATAGCAGGAATGAGAAAGTAAGGAAGGAGGAATGGTAAAAAGAAGAAAAGAAGCAGAGAGAGGAGATCGAGCAACTACGGAAAGGAAAGGAGAAGATGGGAGTCAAGAGAAAGAGAGAGGACATAAAGAAGGGAAGGAGTAGAGAAAAGGGGGCAAGGAGAGAGGGATGGAGAGAAAAAGGGAAAATCCAAGTTCCCCGTTAAACCACAGTTGAAGGAGTAACACCGCAGCTTTTTCATCAGTGGTTTAGTGTGTGTTCCTGTGTGTAAAAGTGTCCATGCAGTTCTGTAGCTGCATGCCTGATATGACTTGTGTGTATGTGTCTGGTCGCAGCCCGGGGCACGACTGACTGAGTGACTAATTGTGCCGTCTGCTCGTCATAACACACACACACACACGCACACATGCGTACATACCGAGATTACGCAATCGCCATCAGGATAATCTCCTCGGCCTGGTGTTTTTTACCCCTGGAGGATGAATATCTACACATCTAGATTACTCTCTCTCGTCTGGAAATCCTTCACTTTGCTTACCTAATCCACGAACTCTGCTTACATTACACCAACCCTCCATCCATCCGTGCATCCATCCCTCACGCAGTTCCCATGCTCGCCCAGCACGGAATAACTAATCCGACACTTCTTGGAAAATTCACATTTCTCCCACCATCGGAGAGCTGTTTACTATTACTGTTACAGTGTTGATCTCTCGGGGGTTGATAACAATATAGAAATTAAAATTGCAACACCCTGCACTACGGTTTGTAGTCAGTAACTTGATCGGGTGGCTTAAACTGGTGTGTCTGTAAATTTTTGACATAATCCTAACTTGATTTTTTCCTTGTCCATAAAATTCACCAACACGCTTGTCCAATGTTGTTTTACCTTCTTTTTTTTATTCTTAGTTGTAATCTCTGCCGTCATAAATCTTTTATAACTTTTACTTCATTACAGACATGTCTGAACTGATCACTACCCATTGACTCATCCAAGACTTGTCTCTTTTGCCGAGCAGCGATGTTTAACCCGCGATGGTCTAGGGCTTATGGGGAGACTGTCGTCCCGTAAAAAATGGCTCCATAGAAAGGTCATTGCTGGAGGCAGCTTGTGCAAGTAGCCCGTAGTTACATTTTACTGTTAAGTGACATCTAGCGGCCGTGTGAGACAGCAGCGGTCTTTTCAGCAAAAGCCCCGAGATGGCATGTTCGTGTCCAAGTGACAAATTATGACCTTGGCAAAGGAGGAGGGCAGGTGACATTTCTATCGAGCAACAACGTCCGCGTAGGGAAGTCAGGTCAGGGTGGACGGATGGGTCGACAAAACATTGGAGTTTGACATGGGAGACCACTGTTTCTTTCCTGATTCCCGATTTTTTATCAGTTTATCTGTGGTATATCTCCTGCCACCCTAGGGGCGCTATTTCAGGAACATCTCCCATCCGGTCGTATCAGATGGTAGGGACAAACGACCTACATGATCTTTTTAGGTTGGAGGACTCGCTGCCCTTTGGACTCGGTGTTTGCTAAAGGCCGCTAAAAACATAAATACTGAACCAACACCTAAAGAAGATAATTTGGTGAGACTGTCGGCTAAGGCTTTGTTTGGAGGCTGGATCTTTAGTTAGATTTAGCGTAGCCTACCCTGTAGAATTAGTACAGTCTGTTTTGCGTCCTCATACCACTGCTGCTTTGTCAAAAGCAAAGTACAACCGCCCAACCTGTCAGACAGAGAATTCAAAAGCCTCTCGTCCCATCAAAAATACTGAGTTTATAAATGGAAAAACATGGAATAGTGTGGAATAGCATATTGTTTACTCCTATGTTCCTTGCGGAGGAATGATGACCTTTATAATACAGTTTAACCGGGGTTTACAATAATAATCTACCATATTTTTATTCACATGAATGACCATCCTACAAGGAACAGGGTGCATAGTGACAGACAGGGAGGCGAAAGAAAGCAAGAAGGAAGAAAGAAAGAAAGGAAGGATTGTATCCTTAATCTGATTTAGTGTTGAAACTGGTCTATGTTGAAATGACCTTCTCTTGCTGTGGTCTTACAGTATGCAGTACAATATTTGAAGGTACTGTGATGTAGCCTGTTTCCGTTTGCTGTTGCAACAGCCTAATTTCCTCATGGGGATCATTAAAGTTTCATCATGCCTCCAATGTCGAGAAATAAAGGCTTTAAGGAAGCTTGTGTAGTTTGCTGTGGTGGCCAAAGTCCCTTGTGTTTGATGAAGAGCAAGACTCTATCATCATTCCTCACACACACACACGCAGATATGTGCAAAAAAAAAAAAGTAATGTACGCTTCCTATTCATTCCCAGGGCTG
Organism: Xiphias gladius; assembly: GCF_016859285.1. Lineage (NCBI taxonomy): Eukaryota > Metazoa > Chordata > Actinopteri > Istiophoriformes > Xiphiidae > Xiphias > Xiphias gladius. Next base: position 7,012,463 of record NC_053414.1, on the reverse strand, counting down.
AGGGAACAGTGTGATCTGTGACACACACACACACACACACACACACACACACACACAGCTTAAGGGTTAACCGCTTCTTCCCCGCTCGCTTCCTCCCTGGCCAGATGTGTCCATCAGTGGAATCGTGAAGTGAGCAGAGCCGGGTGTAACAGACCTATTTACATTTGAAAGTTTTCTTTTAATGATAGCTACAGTGTTCTTTGACGAAGCATCATAGGTACTGTAACAATATGATGGGCTCATCTTCTGATCTGCCACCCCGATAAGTGCAGGCAACTAAAACTACTTGGTTAAGGTTAGGGAACGGTCCTGATGCTGGTGCAGGGAACAGGATGTTCCCCCTCATCCCACTTTTGTTACTTTACAAGGACAGTCATTACCACCACGACTGCGAGAGTCCCTTGTCGGAAGAATGTGAACAGAGCTTGATTTAAGTGTTTGGACAAACTATCAATGCTGTCGTTTGTTTGCTTAGCACATTCTCAGCAAGTCAAGGTTGTAGCAAAATCGGAATGATTTGTTGGAGGAAACAGGACCAAAGCCCTGCAATATAAAGTTGCTGAGTTTATCCAAAATCTACCCAGAATCTGATAATGATCTGAATTAAACAACCAAATGTATTTAAAGAAAGCTTAAGCTCACCGAATTTTAAGTGGCTCTTACCACGGTGTTCCTTGCAAGTACTAGTTGACTTCTCTCTTGACTTTTCTATTTACACATTCTTGGACCTTTGAGGTTTTTTATAATGCAGCGTCTGTTTGTTCTGATGATTCATCCGGGAGAGTTTCACGTCCATCCAGGTGTTCAAACTGCATGAACGGCCAATTTCTCCATGCAATTAAATAAATCAGTGGGACTTCTGCATCTCGGGTTACCATGAGATAGCTGCAACCTCTTACCTACTCTATTAGATGAAAAATTGTTTTATTAACGAGTTAATTATTAGAGATAAGAACATGCATTGTTTTTAGAAATAGGGCAAACACGATACACCATACACAGTTACTTGAATACTTCTGCCGTTAACTGTATTTCAAGATTGAAAGATGATAAAACACGCTCAGACATATACAAGGGAGTCTCAGTTAACCTTCATCATATTGTCTTTTCTTTTATGTGACATGTCAGTGATGTTTACGTGTGTGTGTGTGGGTGTGTCTTTGGAGCGGGCAGGGTCTCCGGATGAGAATGGAGCGTCGGCCACAGTTCAGGTAGCACTGAAACACAGAGCAACAAGTGAAAATCAAAACACAGACAGCTGGTCCCACACACAGAGTGGATCGTTTACTGTGGAAGAGTTAGCACAGACAAATACCAAGCGAGCGGGAACACAGATGAGACAGATACGAGAAGGTGAAAGACGGGGCAGGAGAGAGTGAGAAGGAGAAAAAGAATTCATGGCCAGTAATACTGATGCATTTTCACCGGTCGTAGTGGTTGAGGTCAAGCAAGAGTAAAGTAACAGGTTCTCATGATCGTCAGTGTGACAAACCGCTGCCTTTTCGTACAAACGAATGTTTGTTGAACTACTGTCTGTTCCTGAGTTACACAATAACAACTTAATAATTCAAGCTCTGTTCATCCGGTCCAGTTGATCCATCTCTTACTCACCATCGTTGTTTTTCATATTTACTACAAAATATCACATTTGAAATGTAATTTATGAAATGTACCTAGAAAAGTTATCTTGTAAAAATAAAGTATCACAGTTAATAATCATATTCTTTAAAGAGGAATAGGATTTAGTTTAAACTGTCAGATGATAGTTGTTTTGCTCAGTAAGATTTGAGCAGTATAAGACAATAAAATAATACTAAACTTTATGTAGCGCTTTTTCTTAACAAGGTTACAAAGTGCTTCACAAAAAGAAATCAAACCAGACAAAGCAAATAAAAAAAAAAATTCCAGACAAGTTGCAGTATGTATATCCAGTGTCTGGAGGCCACTGTACGTTGCTCCGTTCCTTTTGGCAGCTCATTTGCAACTATGTCTCGTAAAAAATTGCATTTCTATGAAGCTTAACTACAACAGCAAATACGTTCTGTTATGAAAAGTAATTGCAACTGGATTACGTTTTCTGTCACCACAATGAGGATATGTTGTTAACTTACTTAGGCTATTTTTGGCAAGTCGCAAATACTTTGATGGCTTACTGAACATATCAGCACAATGTTCACAGACAACGTATTTGTGCTCGGTCTAAATATCCTATCTTACAGTAGAATATCCACTGGTAATGACTGCAGCATTATTAAACTCTTCTACAGTGATGTTTAGGCTCTCACAGCAATTGGTTATGGTTAGGGAAAGATTGTTAATAAGGGGTTTGACAGTGACTTCAGACACAATGGGTCTATTTAGATTTGATAAAAACCATTATCTTTCCTTGACCCCCAACCGAAGCGCTTTTGTTGCCCAAAACACAGACGGGCCTCTGGATGCGAACTCCGGTCTCTGGTGTGACAGTCTTGTGCTTTGTACACTTACCGTCCAACCCCAACCCCCTCGCCGCGACCCCGTTGCTGTTAATAAATGTAGCACATTCAGAGTACCATTTGAATTGCAAATAAACCAGTGTAACTTGACTTGCAATTTGTCTACACTGACTGCAGGCTTGACTCCTGTTGGTTTAAGATTAGTGAACAATGAGAGCGTTTCAGAAACTGGAAAGGCAATATCAGCGTTTTCATAAACGCAGTTATTTAGTCCTGTAATGTATCGCAGTGTGTGCCCTCCAGCCACGTGCGTGATGCTGAATCTAAACACAACGAGCTCTGCTCGTTTGAGTGGGGTTCACCGGTCAGTGCAGATTAATACACGAAGAAACCTAAAAGTTTGTTGTCCCATTGAGTAACTTGAATAAATCAATGACGCCGAATAAAAGCATTCAAGTTAAAAGAGGGATCAAGGAAAAGGAAGTCAATCAAAAGGTTTTTGGCAGCAGGAAAACATTTAACCAATGTCTACAGGTCATGGAAAAATCAAACTCTCTCTGAGGTCGTGATCTGGGCAAACATGAATGTCTGAAGTTTGCTTCACACTCTACATCTGGTGGATTTGTTCTCGTAAATCTCTTCCCCTCACACACTCAGACACACATTCAGTCTAACACACTCAGACATTCGTGCTCTCTCACACACTCCCTCCATCCATCGTGGCCTTTCATGTATCAATGGCTCCATTGATAGGCTTGCGTGACTCTCTCTGGGTGGATCCTGCTTTTGGGGTTTAGCCCTCCATTAGACATCCTGAGCCTAAATTTCCACACACACACACACACACACACACACACACACACACACACACACACACACACGCACTCACACGTGCACATGGGTTCATGCACGGATACAAAAATGCGCATAAATCAATCGTTATAAATTAATAAATAGCATTAGGTGATGTGAGGTTACTCCAACTGCTAGGCTAGGCTAGGCTAGGATATTCCACAAACTGTTGTGCAGTTACTGTATCAAGAAGTAAGAAACAATCCAGAAATGAATTGTGCTCTTCAGTGAAGGGATTTTTGCCTCCACAGAATATTTTCTTTTCCAAAATCGTGTGGGTGGGAGGCGACAATTCTGCTTATACCATGGCCGGTTGTTCAAATATGTGGCATTGTGCTCTTGTAATTTAAAATGTGTGTTTGCGCTGCTTTATCTTAATGTTACTTTAAGGGGAACTACACAAACTTTTAAAGGTCCTGGGGAGTACTACTGCATACGTGAAAAAAGCCGTACAGTATAAGGCCTTCGGTAGCTTTGCAAAGTCTGATAAATTGCCTCAAGGGATGTCAGCATTTGCTGGGACTGAAGACTGCAGATTTTCAAAAGGAAAAAGATATGGGGCTACAGGGTAAGAAAGAGGTGAGCTTACCAGACCTCTGTAGTTCGCTCTTTATCTCCGCTTTAAGCTTAGCACCTCCAGGCTAAATTAGCCACTACCAGCAAAACACACGTGAATCTGTGACCAAACTGGCATGTGTTCGAGTTGCGTTGTGGGTAATGAAGGTGTGAAGGTTTTGACAAGGAAGATGATTGATTGGAACAACAAAAGACGATATATCTGGTTCTGCTGTGTCGATTTTTTTTTTAAACTAGACTGTCCATAGTGAGTTCAACAAGCCTCGTAGAAGGAAGCTGTAGCTAGAGGGTGGCAATACCCCAACATTAGTTTTTTTTAATAGAGGTCAGAGGTCAGAGATAGCCTTGAGCATGGTACTTATAGTGATGCAAGGCATTTGGTGCACTTTTACAGTATTACACTATCACTGGCAAGGCTAGATAGAAACATCAGGAGGGAAGGAAGGACAGATTGGCAGATGGACAGACAGACAGAAATGAAAACACATGCAGTAAAATCACAAGAAAATAATAATAATAAAACGATACTACTACTACTACTACTACTACATGTGTAAAAATAGGTTTCAAGCTGACATTCAACTAGAGACACAATGCTCCCTGACCTGATTGGTTGGCGGGCTGTTCCAGATCAAAGAAGCCAGTACAGCAAAAGCATGATCACCAACACTAACCTGGACTCAGGTTAACTAACAACTCTAAGGACCAAACAGTCAGAAGAAAGACTTTAAACTTTATTCTAAAATAGGCCGGGAGCCACGGATCACTCTCTTAACTAAATGCTCACAGACTAGAAAGTTCATGAATCTTATCTAGTGAGTTTATTTAGTAGATGCTGCCGACATATAGATAAAAACAATGCTGCTGTGTAATCCTATTTCAGACAGGCCGTGGGCCAAGCTCCAGACATGAGCTCACAGGGACACTCCCTTTGGTGTGGTGTGGAGGTGAGGGGTGAAGATTTGTGGTGTCTGCAGCACCCACCAGGTGGAGATATGTGTTTTGTTTTGTTTTTTAATGAGTTTAGCATCATACCTGTGCTCAGATCCTCAGGAACACACCCAGCGACGAACAAATACTTGACGTGCACACAAGTAACCGACACGTACAAAGGAACGGTGTGTGAAAGTTTGAGAGGCGGATGTGTCACTGGAAGGTTGATGGTACAAATCCCCTGTAAGGTTAAACAAGTGAAAGGGAGAGTCTTCCTTAAAGACTCAAGCTGCCAAAGCCCCAAATCCTGCAGCAGCTGCGGTGCAGCTGTCCAGGGGCCAACGGCAGAAATTGTGGTTTTATCTGGCAGGATCCAGGTATGAATAGTTTATCTACTCCCTTGGGTCATTACAGTTAAAAAAAAAAAAAAAAAAAAGAAAAAAAGGATCTAGTCTTATTCAGCTTGTCTGGTTAAATAAAATCAGCAAACACTCACAAATATGCAAACATCAGACATGAGAAATTTCCGTCACATCATTACGACCCACTGTTCTCCTTGATATGTCTATATCACTGTCTGTGTGTACGTCTACTGATGTGGTCGTATCCATCGTTACAGCTGTACAGCCCGCTCACTATTTAGAAACCAAAACAGTCTTAACGCGATGCTTCCTTTGTTCACAGCCTGTCATCATCTGTAGTGATTCACAGTCTGAAAACGCTAAGATAAAAAAAAATATGTGACTTTCATATTTACTGTATACAAGCACTGGCAGACAGGTCTCACTTTCATTTTTACTCATACCGTTGTTTGTCAAACTTTATTAAGTAAATTTATGTGTATTTGAACTAAATTCTACCCAACAACCAACAGATGCAAAGAGTTGCTTTAATAGTTTGGAGTCTATAATTTGTCCATTCAGGATTCCTTATTCCCAAGGTTGTTTTGTGTAACAACACCGCACGCATTAAGGCGCCAGTGTTCTTAAAACAAAGTCAAACGTGCATAAGAAACACAATCAAAGAGATGAACGGGAAATAGCACGGACCAAATATCAGAAAATACCCAGCAGCGATAATGTCAGAGGTAGAAGAACAACAGAGGTGACTGAGGGAGTATGGGAATTTAACTTTTATTTGATCCCTAAAGGTGCAGATGTGTAACAAGCTCAATACACTGAGTGGGAACCACCAGGGAAACGGAAGCGCTGCCTGGATGATGTTCTGTGGCAACATTTTTCTTTGAGCGAAGGAAATGGTTTGTTTCTGTACCGCATGCAATGTGTGCAGAGGTATGGGTGGATGGTAGGCATACAAATCGCAGGACAGGGGGGGTGGGGCTACATCCTGAGTCCTACTTGTGCTTGGGTTTACACGACGAAAGCAATTTGGCTAAGGTTAGGGAAGGGTCAAGGTTTTGGTTATATGTTAGTAAAATAAACATGTGCTGCAAGTGACTGGTGAATTTTTCACTATTACAGTAAACCAAGACCATCGTCCTTCCCGAACCTTAAGCAAGTGCCCTGGGTGCCTAAACAGGACCCTTTGCTGTTACAAATTAGTGGAATCGAAATGTAATTTCTAGGAGACAGATATCTATAAGATGTCAAACCTGGTTTACATTACGTAATTACAAGTACGCCATGTTGCTCACTCATCTGAACAATCCTCCATTATTTAAATTCCGTTTAAACCTTCCGTCTCTCCACCTAACACCCGTCTTTCCATCCAGTCATGCACCCTGTTACTCTTCCATTAGATCTAACAAGCTAACGACAGTTCTCTCGAAAACAAGATTAGCCTTCAAACCAAGTCCACATAAAAAAGTCAATCGACTGGGTTCGACACCTCAGTTTAACAACAAGAAAAAGAGACAGCTTATCTGTTAAAAAAAGAAAAGATTAGGGAAAAGTGACATCCTGCTCAGCTAAATGAAGAATATAATTTTTTTACTATTAGGGTATTCACGAGGTTGACTGCCAAAACCCCCTAAAACTTCATTAGTTGTAAAATGATTTACAGTGACATTGACGCTGTAATTAATTTAATGGTTATGCTGTAGTATTCCTGACAGTCTAGCTTGCGGATAAATACTTGTGTCGGCTTGTGAAAGAAGTCAAACAGGGACAAAGCATCGACACCCACTCACTGAGTAAAAATATAACGCTGAGGTGGCTCATTCTTCTCAGTAGCTTTGGAATAACATTGAGGTGACTGGAACTCACGTACCGGTCTACTCATCCTCGGCACAATCTGAGGAAGTGCAGACTATGTTTGACCGCAGTGGACCGAAATGAAAAACAACACAGTTCTCCTTTTAAGGAGCCTCTGGCTGCATGAAACTGTTGGTGCCTCTCCTCCCTCTCTCTCTCTCTCTCTCTCTCTCTCTCTCTCTCTCTCTCTCTCTCTCTCTCTGTCCGCTACCCTTGATGTCACTGATGAAGAATTCCCCACTGGTGAGACTGCAGGGAGGCTCTGGTTAATAAGTGACAATATCTGACAAGGACTTACTGGCCCCTGCACCGCACAGACACACACACACACACACACACACACACACACACACACACACACACACACACACACACACACACACACACACACACACACACACACACACACAGAGACACTGTCTCGTGTGTTTCTTTCTCTTCAGTCTGTCTCGCAAAGACACACAAAAACTGATTGACATAATGCATTCCCTTGCCCCCATACCCTAACCTCAGCCATCGCAACAACATGCCTGACCCCAGCCCTTACCCTAACCCTAAACTAAACCTAATTCTAACCTGAACCCTCAAACGCACCTCTGGAGGTCTAAAACTCGAACTGCTCCTCACAAAGATAGCCAGGCAAGTAATCACACACTGACAGAGACATAAAATCACATAACAGTGTGTAATGTGTGCTCTGTTTGTCCTGTTGCCTAGTTTACTTAGGCACACACACACACACACACACACACACACACACACACACACACACACATTTTTGTCATTGCATAACCATAAACCCATTTGAGGGCAAAGAAAACAAGATGTAAACATAACATTGAAATATTACCTCTTCACAAAGTTGTTATGGTGAAGATTTTACAGATGCCTGTTTACAAATCCACCAGACACAGAGCAGCATTACCATTCATCTGGAGACATGTTTCTGGCCACCTGATGAATTTAAGTTCAGTATTTGCTCTTCTTTTAGCTCTGTTTTTTGTCCCTACCGACTCCGGGGGTAAATATCTGGCTCTTTAGCTGCTAAACGCTCGTTGCTAACTTTGTCTGCGTGCCTTTGGTGATGGACAGTTATCATACTGTATTTTATTTTTTTTTCTTTGCTGAAAACTGCTGCTGGAATTGAGGTTGATGAGAAGGTTGAGACCGAATCAGAGCAATAAAGCTCTGAGCCTTAAAACCAAAATAATTAGCTGAAAGTCACTAAAATTCTGTGCTCGGCTACTGCAGAGCCGGTTAATAATTGTCTGTGGGTTTGTCACTGTGGGGGACACCTATTGCACAAAATGTTTCATTTGATCCATTGTTAATATAAATACAATAATTAGTATAATTATTATTACTAAGCCTTAATTTCATTATTTATTTTTATTGGGACCGTGTGAGTAGGTTTATGTCCCCACAGCGTAATGCGAGTACACACTCTGTGGCATTGCGACACGCCACTGGTATATGTCTTTTACCATAATACTTCTCCTCCCCAGCACCTCGCTCTCTCGCAGATACCTCTGACTCACCTTGATGACATCACCGCAGTGGGGTCAGTGTCCTGCTTGACTGGGAGCGGATTAAACCCGCGGTACGCCGCTGGCACACTGATCTCAGGGGAGCTTAGGCTTGACCACACGGGGCCACTCTATGTGGCTCAGCAGATTAAAATGTGTGCCGTGCTGCCGCTGATGTCATGAAGTTTAGCCCAGCACATGACCTATATTGGGTATCGTCGGTCTTTCTTTGCTCTTCACATGGACTCCCCAGGTCGTCTTCTTCAGAATGTACTGTGTGTTACGGGGTCAGTTCACAAATTATGGAAAAAAACACGTCTCATCTGTCCAGATTTTGTTATGAATACAATGAATATAATAGAGATGAATGGTACTTTGCAGTTTTATTCGAAGAACTACGGATAGAGGGTATCATATGCTGTACAGATTGTAAAGGTCCTTTGTGATAATGGGCTACATAAATAAAATTGACTTGACTGACTTTGTAGTGCACAGTGCACTGAAAAAAAAAAAATTATCAGAAGCGAAACCTTTCCAGAAACAGTGTCCCCATTACACAACATGTTGTCAACACTTTTAATGACCATTTCTTCAAGAGAAAACACGAGGGGTACGTGAGAAAAAAAATTCAGATTCTTGTAATTCAGGTGACCTGTCCCTTTAAGCACAATGGGTTGCGGAAAATGCCTGTTGGCTGCTATGGAAGGAAAATCCATCCTGTTTATTCGATCCAGCACATTCCAAAAATTACAAAGGTCATAGTTTGTCATCTTCCTTGTAGGAAAACAGATTTGAAGGTGGAAATGCCCCTCAGCTTTCTCATGAAAGTCTGTGCATTTGGTCATTCTTTGGAGAAAAAAAGCAAAAGAAAAACCAAGAGCAGCTGTTAACATGGCTACCTTTTCAACAATTCATTGGACAGTTTTTTTATTTCCTTTGTTAGGGAAACCCCACTGACGCTTTATGGCCATCATCACGGTGACCCACCGTTGCCATTGTCTTTCAGACTATCTCCGATAATAAACCAAATGACACTTCAGAGGGAAAACCATCGTTTGGCTGATTTGTGAACAACATAGATGGAGCCTGTGATGGGTCATGTGTGCCTCTTTTCATTTTTAAAAGGTCAAGTGCCAAAAAGTGTAGAGCTACTAGAGGACATTATGAAAAATGCCACAAGGTTGAAAAATATTGGGTACGGTTTGTGACCCTTTAAACAGAATTTAAACGGAAATAAATGCCATGGATGTCCCATCTTCCTCATATACTGCTGCTTGTACAGTACAGTCTTGACGGTAGTTTGACTCCAAACCAGCTGATGAGATATTATACTGATATCCTTGTACTTGTTAGGATGGGATGTCAGAACCGGCCTTAACACTTCCAGTGTTTCGGTGCCACAGTAGGCACAGTTTTGGTAGGTTCTTGCTCAAGGACACCTGAGCAGGACACATGATTGTCGTGGGGGTATTTCGTGCACTGGTTTCACCATACACTGTAAAGGTGGTGGGCCAGGTGATAACCGTAGATGTCCGGGCTCCATTCCAGACCTAACCATCTAAATTTAAGCTTCTTACCAGACTTGTGCCATAAAATATTTAGTGAATGTGACCTAGAATAAATGGAGCGAAGCCTGTGAACCAGTTCAGGCAGGCAGTGAGCTTGAACGCGACACACAACATGCTCTGCACTGACACCGAAACATATATTTAACGCACTGTTTGCAATAAAGCTTTCTATTTAATCTGTCAATGCTCTGTCTACTCTTTTCCAGTAATGTTACATTACTGAGAGCATGTAGTGCTTGAGTTCCCCTCAGGGGGAGGTTGATTTTATCATTTATCGTCATACCTCAATCTCTGCTGGGCTGAGTTTGATGTGTGTTAAATGGAAGTGATGAGTAAGACCCCTT